>NC_142526.1:34634866-34809616 GCF_964205215.1 Stylophora pistillata
CCTCTCACTCGCACGCGTGGCACTCTGGCGCCCGTGATTTGCACGAGGTGCGCGCCTACTCCCCAACTCCCCTGCGACTATCTAGTGCACCTGGGAACCCATTTTGGCCGCGTTGTCATTTGTTCCGTAGAAGTGGCAAGCGTGAGTACCAGGCTCACCCCTTCCCTTTGCACAGCCTCTCACTCTCACGCATGCCACTCCGTCGCCCGTGATTTCCCGGATTTGTGCGTCTATTTTCGAGGTTTCCCTGGGTCTAGTGCACTTGGGATTCCATTTTGGTCGCGTTGTCATGCGTTTCGTGGAGGTGGCAGGAATAAGTACAAGGCTCCCCGCCTTCTTTAGGACATGTGCTCTATAGTGCACAGCCTCTCACTGGCACGCGTATCACTCCGGCGCCCGTGATTTGCAGGAGGTGCGCGCCTACTCCCCAACTCCTCTGGGACTATCTAGTTCACCCGAAAATCCATTTTGGCCGCGTTGTCGTGTGTTCCATGGAAATGGCCGGCGTGAGTTCGAGGCTCACCCCCTTCTTTTGCACAGCCTGCCACTCTCATCCCTAACACTCCAGCACCCGTGATCTGCAGGAGGAAAGCGTCTTCTCCCCAACTCCCCTGGGACTATCTAGTGCACCCGGGATTCCATTTTGGCCGCGTTATGATGTGTTTCGTGGAAGTGGCAGGCGTGACTACAAGGCTCACCCCTTCCTTTTGCACAGCCTCTCACTCTCGCGAATGCCACTCGGTCGATTGTGATTTCCCGGAGTTGTGCGTCTATTCCCGAGGTTGCCCTGGGTCTAGTGCACCTGGGATCCCATTTTGGTCGCGTTGTCATGCGTTTCGTGGAATTGGCAGGCGTGAGTACAAGGCTCTCCGCCCTTTTTAGCACATGTGCCTCATAGTGCACAGGCTCTCACTTGCACAAGTGCCACTCCGGTGCCCGTGATTTTCAGGAGGTGCGTGGCTACTCCCCAACTCCCCTAGGACTATCTATTGCACTCCGGAATCCATTTTGGCCGCGTTGTCTTGTGTTTCGTGGAAGTGGCAGGCGTGAGTACAAAGCTCACCCCTTCCTTTTGCACAGCTTCTCACTCTCACGCCTGCCACTCCGTCGTTCGTGACTACCCGCAGCTGCGCGTCTATTTCCGAGGTTCCCCAGGGTCTAGTGCACCTGGGATTCCATTTTGGTCGCGTTGTCATATGTTTCGTGGAGGTGGCAGGCGTGAGTACAAAGCTCACCCCTTTCTTTTGCACAGCTTCTCACTCTCACGCCTGCCACTCCGTCGTTCGTGACTACCCGCAGCTGCGCGTCTATTTCCGAGGTTCCCCAGGGTCTAGTGCACCTGGGATTCCATTTTGGTCGCGTTGTCATATGTTTCGTGGAAGTGGCAGGCGTGAGTACAAGGCTTACCCCTTCGTTTTCCACAGTCTCTCACTCTCACAAATGCCACTCCGTCACTTGTGACTTCCCGAAGTTGCGCGTCTATTTCCGAGGTTTTCCTGGCTCTTGTGCAGCTGGTACCCTATTTTGGCCGCGTTGTCATGCGTTTTGTGGAAGTGGCATGCGTGAGAACAAAGCTCACCGCCTTCTTCAGCACATGTGCCTCATAGTGCACAGCCTCTCACTAGCACGCGTGGCACTCCGGCGCCCGTGATTTTCAGGAGGTGCGCGCCTATTCCCCAACTTCCGTCGGACTATCTAGTGCACCTGGGAATCTATTTTGGCCACGTTGTCATTTGTTCCTTGGAAGTGGCAAGCATGAGTACAAGGCTCATAATTCCTTCCTTTCGCAAAGCCTCTCACTCTCACGCATGCCACTCCGTCGCCCGTGATTTCCCGGAGTTGCGCGTCTATTCTCGACGTTCCCGTGCGTCTAGTGCACCTGGGATTCCATTTTGGTCGCGTTGTCATGCGTCTCGTGGAACTGGCAGGGGTGATTACAAGGGTCACCGCCCCTTTTTGCACATCTGCCTTATAGTGCGCAGGCTCTCACTCGCACGCGTGCCACTCCGGCGCCCGTGATTGGCAGGAGGTGCGCGCCTACTCCCCAACTGCCCTGGGACTATCTAGTGCACCTGGGAATCCATTTTGGCCGCGTTGTCATTTGTTTCGTGAAAGTGGCAAGCGTGAGTACAAGGCTCACCCCTTCCTTTTGCACAGCCTCTCACTCTCACGTATGCCACTCCGTCGCCCGTGATTTCCTGGAGTTGCCCGTCTTTTCCCGAGGTTTCCCTGAATCTAGTGCACCTGGGATTCTATTTTGGTTGCGTTGTGAGTCGTTTAATGGAGGTGGCAGGCGTGAGTACAAGGCTCACCACCCTCTTTAGCAAATGTGCCTCATAGCGCATAGCCTCTCACTCGCACGCATGCCACTCCGGCTCCCGTGATTTGCAGGAGGTGCGCGCCTACTCCCCAACACCCCTGGGACTATTTAGTGCATCTGGGAATCCATTTTAACCGCGTTGTCATGTGTTTCGTGCAATTGTCAGGGGTGAGTACAAGGCTCAACCCTTCCTTTTTCACAGCCTCTCACTCTCATGCATGCCACTTCGTCGGCCTTTATTTCTCGCAGTTGCGCGTCCATTCTAGAGGTTCCCTTGGGTCTAGTGCGCCTGGGATTCCATATCCGTCGGGTTGTCATGCGTTTCGTGGAGGTGGCAGGCGTGAGTACAAGGCTCGCCGCCTTCTGTAGCACATGTGCCTTATAGTGCACAGTCTCTCACTCGCAGGCGTGCCACTACGGCGCCCGTGATTTGCAGGAGGTGCGCGCCTACTCCCCCACTCCTCTGGGACTATTTAGTGCACCCGGCAATCCATTTTGGCCGCGTTGTCATGTGTTCCATGGAAGTGGCAGGCGTGATTACAAGGCTTACCGCTTCCTTTTGCACAGCCTGTCACTCTCACGCATGCCACTCCGTCGCCCGTGATTTCATTGAGTTGCGCGTCTATTCCCGAAGTTCCCCTGGGTCTAGTGCACCTGGGATTCCATTTTGGCCGCGTTGTCATGCGTTTCGATAAAGTGGCAGGCGTAGGTACAAGACTTACCACCCTCTTTAGCACATGTGCCTCATAGTGCAGAGCCTCTTCGTCGCATGCGTGCCACTCCGGCAGCTGTGATTTGCAGGAGGTGCTCGCCTACTCCCCATCTCCCCTGGGACTATCTAGAGCACTTGGGAATCCATTTTGGCCGCGTTGTCATGTGTTCCGATAAAGTGGCAGGCGAGAGTACAAGGCTCACTACTTCCTTTTGCACAGCCTCTTACTCTCACGCATGCCACTCCGTCGACCGTGATTTCCTGGAGTTGCGCGTCTATTCCCGAGGTTCCCCTGGTGCTAGTGCACCTGGGATTCCATTTTGGTCGCGTTGTCATGCTTTTCGTGGAAGTGGCAGGCGTGAGTACAAGGCTCACGCCCTCTTTAGCACATGTGCCTCATAGTGCACAGCCTCTCACTCGCAAGCGTGCCAATCCGGCGCCCGTGATCTGCAGGAGTTGAGTGCCTACTCCCCAACTCCCCTGCGACCATCTAGTGCACCCGAGAATTAATTTTGGCCGCGTTGTCAAGTTTTTCGTGGAGGTGGCAGGCGTGAATTCAAGTCTCACCCCCTTCTTTTGCAGAGACTCCCACTCTCACGTGTGCCACTCCGTGCCAGTAATTTGCAAGAGCTGTGCGCCTACTCACATACTTCCCTAGGACTATCTAGTGCACCCGGATATCCATTTTGGCCGCGTTGTCATGTGTTTGGTGGAAGTGGCAGGCGTGAGTTCAAGGCTCACCCCCCTTCTTTTGCAAAGCCTCCCACTCTCACGCGTACCACTCTGGCGCCCGTGATTTGAAGGAGGTGCGCGCCTACTCCCCAACTCCCCTGGGACTAGGTAGTGCACCCGGGAATTCCTTTTGGCCGCGTTGGCATGTGTTTTGTGGAAGTAGCAGGCGTGGGTACAAGACTCATCGCCTTCTTTAGGACATGTGCCTCATAGTGCACAGCCTCTCACTCGCAGGCAAGCCACGCCGGCACCCGTGACCTGCAGGAGGAGTGCGCCTAGTCCCAAACTCCCCTGGGACTATGTAGTGCACCCGGGAATCCATTTTGGCCGCGTTGTTATGTGTTTCGTGGAAGTGGCAGGCGTGAGTTTAAGGCTCACCCCATTCTTTGGCAGTGCCTCCCACTCGCACGCGTGCAACTCCGGTGCCCGTGATTTGCAGGAGGTGCGCGCCTACTCCCCAACTGCCCTGGGACTATCTACTGCACCCGGGAATCCATTTTGGCCGCGTTGTCATGTGTTTTCTGGAAGTGGCAGTCGTGAGTACAAGGCTCACCCCTTCCTTTTGCAGAGCCTCTCACTCTCACGCGTGCCACTCCAGCACCCGTTATTTGCAGGAGGTGCGCGCCTACTTCCCAATTCCTCTGAGACTATCTACTGCACCCGGGAATCCATTTTGGCCGCGTTGTCATGTGTTTCGTGGAAGTAGCAGGAGGGAGTACAAGACTGACCGCCTTCTTTAGCACATGTGCCTGATAGTGCACAGCCTCTTACTCGCAGGCGTGCCACGCCGGCGCCCGTGATTTGCAGGAGGAGTGCGCCTACTGGCCAACTCCCCTGGGACTATCTAGTGCACCCGGGAACCCATTTTGGCTGCGTTGTCATGGGTCTCGGGGAAGTGGCAAGCGTGAGTTCAAGGCTCATCCCCATCTTTTGCAGAGACTTACACTTTCACGCATGCCACTCCGGCGCCCGTGATTTGCAGGAGCTGCGTGCCTACTCCCCAACTCCCCTGGGTGTATGTAGTGCACCCGGGAATCCATTTTGGCCGCGTTGTCATGTGTTTGGTGGAAGTAACAGGCGTGAGTACAAGGCTCACCCCTTCCTTTTGCACAGCCTCTAGCTCTCACGCATGTCACTCTGTCGCCCGTGATTTCCCGGAGTTGCGCCTCTATTGCCGAGGTTCCCCTGGGTCTAGTGCACTTAAGATTTTATTTTGGTGGCGTTGTCATGCGTTTCGTAGAAGTGGCAGGCGTGAGTACAAGGCTTACTGCTTTCTTTAGCACAGGTGCCTTATAGTGCACAGCCTCTCACTCGCAGGCGTGCCACTCGGGCGCCCGTCATTTGCAGGAGGCTCGCGCCTACTCCTCAACTTTCCTAGGACTATCTAGTGCACTCCGGAATCCATTTTGGCCGTGTTGTCATGTGTTTTGTGGAAGTGGCAGGCATGAGTTCAAGGCTCACCCCCTTTTTTGCAGAGCCTCCCACTTTTACGCGTGCCACTTCGTTGCCCGTGATTTATAGGAGGTACCCGCCTACTCCCCATCTCCCCTGGGACTATCTACTGCACCCGGGAATTAATTTTGGCCACGTTGTCATGTTTTTCGTGGAAGTGGCGTGAGTACAAGACTCACCGCCTTCTTTAGCACAGGTGCCTCATAGTGTACAGTCTCTCACTCGCAGGCGTGCCACGCCGGCGTCCGTGATTTGCAGGAGGAGCGCGCCTACTCCCCAACTCTCCTGGGACTATCTAGTGCACCCGGGATTTCATTTTGGCCTCGTTGTCATGTGTTTCGTGGAGTGGGAAGGCGTGAGTTCAAGGCTCATCCCCTTCTTTTGCAGAGCCTCCCACTCTCACCCGTCCCACTCCAGCGCCCGTAATTTGCAGAAGATGCACGCCTACTCCCCAACTCCCCTGGGACTATCTACTGCACCGGGGAATCCATTTTGGCTGCGTTGTCATGTGTTTTGTGGATGTAGCTGGCGTCAGTGCGACTTACCGCCTTTTTGAGCATATGTGCCTTATAGTCCACAGCCTCTCAGTCGCAGGTGTGCCACGCCGCTGCCTGTGATTTGCTGGAGGAGCGTACCTACTGTCCAACTCTCCTGGGACTATCTAGTGCACCCGGGAATTCGTTTTGGCCGCGTTGTCATGGGTTTCGTGGAAGTGGCATGCGTTAGGGTAGGTAGGCTCCTTTCTTTTGCAGAGCCTCCCACTCTCACGCGTGCCACTCCAGCGCCCATGATTTGAAGGAGGTGTGCGTCTACTCCCCAACTCCCCTGGGACTATTTACTGCACCCGAAATCCATTTTGGCCACTTTGTCATGTGTCTTGTGGAAGTAACCGGCGTGAGTAGAAGACTCACCCCTTCCTTTTGCACAGCCTCTCACTCTCACGTGTGCCACTCCAGCGCCCGTTATTTGCAGGAGGTGCGCGCCTACTCTCCAATTCCTCTGAGCCTCTCTACTGTACCCGGGAATCCATTTTGGCCGCGTTGTCATGTGTTTGGTGGAAGTAGCAGGCGTGAGTACAAGGCTAACCCCTTCCTTTTTCACAGTCTCTCACTTTCACGCAGGCCACTCCGTCGCCCATGATTTTCCGGAGTTGCGCCTCTATTGCCGAGATTCCCCTGGGTCTAGTGCACCTGGGATTTCATTTTTGTAGCGTTGTCAGGCGTTTCGTGGAAGTGGCATGCGTTAGTCCAAGGCTCACTGCCTTCTTTAGCAAGTGTGCCTCATAGTGCACAGCCTGTCACACGAAGGCGTGCCACGCCGGTGCCCGTGATTTGCAGGGCGAGCGCGCCTACTCCCCAACTCCCCTGGGACTATATACTGCACCCGGAAATCCATTTTGGCCGCGCTGTTATGGGCTTCGTGGAAGTGGCAGGCGTCAGTTCAAGGCTCAGCCCCTTCTTTTGCAGAGCATCCCACTCTCACGCGTGCCACTCCGGCGCTCGTGATTTGCAGGAGGTGGACGCCTACTCCCCGACTCCCCTGGGACTATCTAGTGCACCCGGGAATCTATTTTTGCCGCGTTGTCATGTGTTTGGTTGAAGTAGCAAGCTTGAGTACAAGGCTCACCCCTTCCTTTTGCACAGCCTCTAGCTCTCACGCATGCCACTCCGTCGTCCGTGATTTCCCGGAGTAGCGCCTCTATTGCCGAGGTTCCCCTGGGTCTAGTGCACTTGGAATTTTATTTTGGTGGCGTTGTAATGCGTTTCGTGGAAGTGGCAGGCGTGAGTACAAGACTCACCGCCTTCTTTAGCACATGTGCCTCATAGTGCACAGCTTCTCACTCGCAGGCGTGCTACGCCGGCGTCCGTTATTTGCAGGAGGAGCGCGCCTACTCGCCAACTTTCCTGGGAATATCTGTTGCACCCGAGAATCCATTTTGGCCGCGTTGTCATGGGTTTCGTGGAAGTGGCACGCGTGAGTTCAAGGCTCACCCCCTTCTTTTGCAGAGCCTCCCACTCTTACACGTGCCACTCCGGCGCCCTTAATTTGCAGGAGGTGCGCACCTACATTCCAACTCCCCTGGGACTATCTAGTGCACCCGGGAATCCTTTTTGGCCGCGTTGTCATTTGTTTGGTGGAAGTAGCAGGCGTGAGTACAAGCCTTACCCTTTCGTTTTTTACAGCCTCTCACACTTACGCATGCCACTCTGTCGCCCCTGATTTCCCGTGTTTCGTGGAAGTAGCATGCAGTAGCAGGCGTGTGGACAAGACTCACTGCCTTCGTTAGCAAAGTTGCCTCATAGTGCACAGCCTTTCACTAGCAGGCGTGCCACGACGGCGCCAGTGATTTGCAGGAGGAGCGCGCCTGCTCGCCAACTCCCCTGGGACTATCTAGTGCACCCGGGAGTCAATTTTGGCCGCAATGTCATGGGTTTCGTGGAAGTGGCAGGCGTGAGGTCAAGGCTCAGCCCCTTCTTCTTTTGCAGAGCCTCCCACTGTCAAACGTGCCACGCCGGCGCATGTTATTTGCAGGAGGACCGCGCCTACTCGCAACTCTCCTGGGACTATCTAGTGCACCCGGGAATACAGTTTGGCCGCGTTGTGATGTGTTTCGTGGAAGTAGCAGGCGTGAGTTCAAGTCTCAGCCCTTTCTTTTGCAAAGCCTCTCACTCTCAGGCATGCCATTCCGTCGCCCGTGATTTCCTGGAGTTGCGCGTCTATTGCGGAGGTTCCCCTGGGTCTAGTGCACCTGGGATTTTATTTTGGTGGCGTTTTCATGCGTTTCGTGGAACTGGCAGGCGTGGGTACAAGCCTCACCGCCTTCTTTAGCACGTGTGGCTCATAGTGCACAGCTTCTAACTCGCAGGCGTGCCCCTCCGGCGCCCGTAATTTGCAGGAGGTGCGCGTCTACTCCCCATTTCCCCTGGGACTATCTAGTGCACCCAGGAAGCCATTTTGGCCGCGTTGTCAGGTGTTTGGTGGAAGGGGCAGGCGTGAGTACAAGGCTCACCCCTTCCTTTTTCACCGTCTCTGACTCTCACGCATGCCACTCCGTCGCCCGTGATTTACCGGAGTGGCGCCTCTATTGCCGAGGTTTCCCTGTGTCTAGTGCAGCTGGGATTTCATTTTCCTTGCGTTGTCATGTGTTTTGTGGAAGTGGCAGGCGTAAGTACAAGGCTTACCGCCTTTCTTAGCATGTGTGCCTCATAGTGCACAGCCTCTTTCTCGGAGGCGTGCCACTCCGGCGCCCGTCATTTGCAGGAGGTGCGCGCCTACTCCCCAACTCCCCTGGGACTATCTACTGCACCCGGGAATCCATTTTGGCCGCGTTTTCATGGAAGTAGCAGGCGTGAGTACAGGGCTCAACCCTTCCCTTTTGCACAGCCTCTCACTCTCACGCAAGCCACTCCGTCGACCTTGATTTCCCGGAGTTGCGTCTCTATTGCCGAGATTGCCCTGGGTCTAGTGCACCTGAGATTTTATTTTGGGTGCGTTGTCATGCGTTTCGTGGAAGTGGCAGGCGTGATGACAAGGTTCACCGCCTTGTTTAGCACATGTGCCCCTTAGCGCACAGTGTCTCACTCGCAGGCGTTTCACGCCGACGCCAGTGATTTGCAGGAGGAGCGCACCTACTCTTCAAATCCCCTGGGACTATCTAGTGCACCCGGGAATCCATTTTGGCCGCGTTTTCGTGTGTTTGGTGGAAGTAGCAGGCGTGAGTACAAGGCTTACCCTTTCCTTTTGCACAGCCTCGAACTCTCACGCATGCCACTCCGTCGCCCGTGATTTCTGGGAGTTGCGTCTCTATTGCCGAGGTTCGCCTGGGTCTAGTGCACCTGGGATTTTATTTTGGTGGCGTTGTCATGCGTTTCGTGGAAGTGGCAGGCGTGAGTACAACGGTCACCCCTTCCTTTTGCACAGCTTCTCTCTCTCAAGCGTCCCACTCCAGCGCCCGCTATTTGCAAGAGGGGGGCGCCTACTCCCCAAATCCTCTGAGACTATCTACTGCAGCCGAGAATCCATTTTCGCCGCGTTGTCATTTGTTTCGTGGAAGTAGCAGGCGTGCGTACAAGACTCACAGCCTTCTTTAGCACAATTGCCTCATAGTGCACCGCCTCTCACTAGCAGGCGTGCCACGCCGGCGCCCGTGATTTGCAAGAGGTGCGCGCTTACTCCCCAACTCCCCTAGGACTATCTAGTGCACCCGAGAGTCCATTTTGGCCCCGTTGTTATGTCTTTGGTGGAAGTAGCAGGCGTGAGTACAAGGCTCACCCCTTCCTTTTGCACAGCCTCTCACTCTCACGCCAGCCACTCCGTCGAGCGTGATTTCCCGGAGTTGCGCCTCTATATCCGAGGTTTCTCTGGGTCTAGTGCACCTGGGATTTCATTTTGGTTGCGTTGTCATGCGTTTCGTGGAAGTGGCAGGCGTGAGTACAAGGGTCACCCCTTCCTTTTGCACAAACTCTCACTCTCACACGTGCCACTCCCGCGCTAGTGACTTGCAGGAGGTGCGCGCCTACTCCCCAACTCCCCTGAGAGTATCTACTGCACCCGGGAATCCATTTTGGCCGCGTTGTCATTTGTTTCGTGGAAGTAGCAGGCGTGAGTACAAGACTCACCGCCTCTTTTAGCACATGTGCCTCTTAGTACACAGTTCTTTAGTCGCAGGCGTGTCACGCCGACGCCAGTGATTTGCAGGAGGAGCCCTCCAACTCCGCAATTTTTCTCAGACTATCTACTGCACCCGGGAATGCATTTTGGCCGTGTTGTCATGTGTTTGGTGGAAGTAGCAGGCGTGACTACATGGCTCACCCCTTCCTTTTGCACAGTCTCTCACTCTCACGCATGCCACTCCGTCGCCCGTGATTTCTCGGAGCTGCGTCTCTATTGCCGAGCTTCCCTTGGGTCTAGTGCACCTGGGATTTCATTTTGGAGGCGTTGTTATGCGTTTCGTGGAAGTGGCAGGCGTGAGTACAAGGTTCACCCCTTCCTTTTGCACAGCCTCTCACTCTTACCCGTGCCACTCCAGCGGCCGTTATTTGCAGGAGGTCGGCGCCTACTCCCCAATTCCTCTCAGACTATCTACTGCAGGCGGAAATCCATTTTGGCCGCGTTGTCATTTGTTCCGTGGATGTAACAGGCGTCAGTACAAGACTCACCACCTTTTTTAGCACATGTGCCTCATAGTGCACAGCCTCTCACTCACAGGCGTGCCACGCCGGCATCCGTGATTTCCAGGAGGTGCGCGCCTACTGCCCAACTTCCCTGCGACTATGTAGTGCACCCGGGAATCCATTTTGACCGCGTTGTCATGTGTTTGGTGGAAGTCGCAGGCGTGACTACATGGCCCACCCCATCCTTTTGCACAGCCTCTCCCTCTCGCGCATGCCACTCCGTCGCCCGTGATTTGTCGGAGTTCCATCTCTATTGCCGAGGTTTCCCAGGGTGTACTGCATCTGGGATTTCATTTTGGTGGCGTTCTCATGCGTTTCGTGGAAGGGGCAGGCGTGAGTACAAGGCTCACCGCCTTCTTTAGCACATGTGCCTCATAGTGCACAGCCTCTCACTCGGAGGCGTGCAACTCCGGCGCCCGTGATTTGCAGGAGGTGCGCGTACTCCCCATCTCCCCTGGGACTATCTAGTGCACCCGGAATCCAATTTGGCTGCGGTGTCATGTGTTTGGTGGAAGTAGCAGGCGTGAGTACAAGGCTCACCCCTTCCTTTTGCACAGCTTCTCACTCTCACGCAAGCCACTCCGTCGACCGTGATTTCCCGGAGTTTCACCTCTATTGCCGAGGTTTCCCCTTGGTCTCGTGCACCTGGGATTTCATTTTGGTTGCGTTGTCATGCGTTTCGTGTAACTGGCAGGCGCGAGTACAAGGCTCAACGCCTTCTTTAGCACATGTGCCTCTTAGTGCACAGTCTCTCACTCGCAGGCGTGTCACGCCGACGCCAGTTATTTGCAGGAGGAGCGCGCATACTCCCCAATTCCCCTGACACTATCTACTGCACCCGGAAATCCATTTTGGCCGCGTTGTCATGTGTTTGGTGGAAGTAGCAGGCGTGACTACAACGCTCACCCCTTCGTTTTGCACAACCTCTCACTCTCACGCATGCCACTCCGTCGCCCGTGATTTCTCGGAGTTGCTTCTCTATTACCGAGGTTCCCCTGTGTTTAGTGCATCTGGGATTTCATTTTGGTTGCGTTTTCATGCTTTTCGTGGAAGTGGCAGGCGTGAGTACAAGGGTCACCGCCTTATTTAGCACATGTGCCTCTTAGTGCACAGTCTCTCACTCGCAGGCGTGTCACGCCGACGCCAGTGATTTGCAGGAGGAGCGCGCCTACCTTCCAATTTCCCTGAGACTATCTACTGCACCCGGGAATCCATTTTGGCCGCGTTCTCATTTGATTCGTGGAAGTAGCAGGCGTGAGTACAAGACTCACCGCCTTTTTTAGCACATGTGCCTCATAGTGCAGAGCCTCTAGCTCGCAGGCGTGCCACGCCGACGCCCGTGATTTCCAGGAGGAGCGCGCCTACTCCCCAATTCCCCTGACACTATCTACTGCACCCGGGAATCCATTTTGGCCGAGTTGTCATGTGTTTGGTGGAAGTTGCAGGCGTGACTACAACGCTCACCCCTTTGTTTTGCACAGCCTCTCATTCTCACGCATGCCACTCCGTCGTCCGTGATTTCTCGGAGTTGCTTCTCTATTACCGAGGTTCCCCTGTGTTTAGTGCATCTGGGATTTCATTTTGGTTGCTTTTTGATACGTTTAGTGGAAGTGGCAGGCGTGAGTACGAGGGTCACCGCCTTAAAAAGCACGTGTGCCTCATAGTGCACAGCCTCTTACTCGCAGGCCTGCGACTCCGGCGCCCGTCATTTGCAGGAGGTGCGCGCCTACTCCCCAACTCCTCTGGGACTATCTAGTGCACCCGGGAATCCATTTTGGTCGCGTTGTCATGTGTTTGGTGGAAGTAGAAGGCTTGACTACAAGGCTCACCCCTTCCTTTTGCACAGCCTCTCACTCTTACGCAAGCCACTCCGTCGACCGGTATTTCCCGGAGTTGCGCGTCTATTGCCGAGGTTGCCCTAGGTCTGGTGCACCTGGGATTTCATTTTGGTTGCGTTGTCACGCGTTTCGTGGAAGTGGCAGGCGTGAGTACAAGGCTTACCGCCTTCTTTAGCACATGTGCCTCTTATTGCACTGTCTCTCACTCGCAGGCGTGTCACGCCGTCGTCAGTGATCTGCAGGAGGAGCGGGCCTACCTTTCAATTTCCCTAAGACTATCTACTGCACCCGGGAATCCATTTTGGCCGCGTTGTCATTTGTTTGGTGGAAGTAGCAGGCGTGAGTACAAGACTCACCGCCTTTTTTAGCACATGTGTCTCATAGTGCACAGCCTCTCACTCGCAGGCGTGCCACGCCGGTACCCGTGATTTGCAGGAGGTTCGCGCCTACTCCCCAACTCCCTTGGGACTATCTAGTGCACCCGGGAATCCATTTTGGCCACGTTGTCATGTGTTTCGTGGAAGTAGCAGGCGTGACTACAAGGCTCACCCCTTTCCTTTTGCACAGCCTCTCACTCTCACGCATGCCACTCCGTCGCCCGTGATTTCTCGGAGTTGCATCTTTATTTCCGAGGGTCCCCTGTGTCTAGTGCAGCTTTGATTTCATTGTGGTGGCGTTTTCCTGCGTTTCGTGGAAGTGGCAGGCGTGAGTACAAGGCTCACCGCCTTCTTTAGCACGTGTGCCTCATAGTGCACAGCCTCTCACTCGCAGGCGTGCCACTCCGGCACCCGTCAATTGCAGGAGGTGCGTGCCTACTCCGCAACTCCCCTGAGACTATCTAGTCCAACCGGAAATCCATTTTGGCCGCGGTGTCATGTGTTTGGTGGAAGTAGCAGGCGTGAGTACAAGGCTCACGCCTTCCTTTTGCACAGCCTCTCACTCTTACGCAAGCCACTCCGTCGAGCGTGATTTCTCGGAGTTGCGCTTCTATTGCCGAGGTTCCCCTGTGTCTGGTGCACCTGGCATTTCATTTTGGTTGCGTTGTCATGCGTTTCGTGGAAGTGGCAGGCGTGAGTATAAGGCTCACCGCCTTCTTTAGCACATGTGCCTCTTAGTTGACAGTCTCTCACTTGCAGGCGTGTCACGCCGACGCCAGTGATTTGCAGGAGGATCGCGCCTACTCCCCAACTCCTCTGAGACTATCTACTGCACCCGGAAATCTATTTTGGCCGCGTTGTCATTTGTTTGGTGGAAGTAGCAGGCGTGAGTACAAGACTCACCGCCTTTTTTAGCACATGTGCCTCATAGTGCACAGCCTCTCACTCGCAGGCGTGCCACGCTGGCGCCCGTCATTTGCAGGAGGTGCGCGCCTACTCCCTATCTCCCCTGGGACTATCTAGTGCACTCGGGAATCCATTTTGGCCGCGTTGTCATGTGATTGGTGGGAGTAGCAGGCGTGACTACAAGGCTCACCCCTTCCTTTTGCACAGCCTCTCACTCTCACGCATGCCACTCCGTCGCCCGTGATTTCTCGGAGTTGCGTCTCTATTACCGAGGCTCCCCTGTGTCTAGTGCACTTGGGATTTCATTTTCGTGGCGTTTTCGTGCGTTTCGTGGAAGTGGCAGGCGTAAGTACAAGGCTCACCGCCTTCTTTAGGACGTGTGCCTCATAGTGCACAGCCTCTCACTCGCAGGCGTGCCACTCCGGCGCCCGTCATTTGCAGGAGGTGCGCTCCTACTCCCCAACTCCCCTGGGACTATCTAGTGTACAAAGGAATCCATTTTGGCCGCGGTGTCATGTGTCTGGTGGAAGTAGCAGGCGTGAGTACAAGGCTCACCCCTTCCTTTTGCACAGCCTCTCACTCTCACGCAAGCCACTCCGTCGACCGAGATTTCCCGGAGTTGCGCCTCTATTGCCGAGGTTGCCCTGGGCCTGGTGCACCTGGGATTTCATTTTGGTTGCGTTGTCATGCGTTTCGTGGAAGTGGCAGGCGTGAGTGGAAGGCCTACCGCCTTCTTTAGCACATGTGCCTCTTAGTGCACAGTCTCTCACTCGCAGGCGTGTCACGCCGACGCCAGCGATTTGCAGGAGAAGCGCGCCTACTCCCCAATTCCTCTGAGACTATCTACTGCACCCGGGAATCCATTTTGGCCGCGTTGTCATTTGTTTGGTGGAAGTAGCAGGCGTGAGTACAAAACTCACCGCGTTTTTTAGCACATGTGCCTCATAGTTTCTCAGCCTCTCACTCGCAGGCCTGCCACGCAGGCGCCCGTGATTTGCAGGAGGTGCGCTCCTACTCCCCAACTCTCCTGGGACCATCTAGTGCACCCGGGAATCCATTTTGGCCGCGTTTTCATGTGATTGGTGGTAGTAGCAGGCGTGACTACAAGGCTCATCCCTTCCATTTGCACAGCCTCTCAGTCTCACGCATGCCACTCCGTCGCCCGTGATCTCCCGGAGTTGTCCGTCTATTCCCGAGGCTCCCCTAGGTCTAGTGCACCTGGGATTTCATTTTGGCTGCGTTGTTATGCCTTTCGTGGAAGTTGCAGGCGTGAGGACAAGGCTTACCGCCTTCTCTAGCACATGTGCCTCATAGTGCACAGCCTCTCACTCGCACGCTTGCCACTCCGGCGCCGGTGATTTGCAGGAGGTGCGCGTCTACTCCCCAACTCCCCTGGGACTATCCAGTGCACTCGGGAATCCATTTTGGCCGCGTTGGCATGCGTTTCGTGGAAGTGGCAGGCCTGAGTACAAGGCTCACCCTTTCCTTTTGCACAGCGTCTCACTCTCACGCATGCCACTCAATTGCCCGTGATCTCCCGGAGTTGTTCGTCTATTCCAGAGGCTCCCCTAGGTCTAGTGCACCTGGGATTTCATTTTGGCCGCGCTGTCATACGTTTCATGGAAGTGGTAGGAGTGAGGACAAGGCTGACCGCCTTTTGTAGCACATGTGCCTCATAGTGCAGAGCCTCTTACTCGCACGCCTGCCACTCCGGCGCCGGTGATTTGCAGGAGGTGCGTGTCTACTCCCCAACTCCCCTGGGACTATCTAGTGCACCCGGGAATCCATTTTGGCCGCCCTGGCATGCGTTTCGTGGAAGTGGCAGGCCTGAGTACAAGGCTCACCCTTTCCTTTTGCACAGCCTCTCAGTCTCACGCATGCCACTCCGTCGTCCGTGATCTCCCGGAGTTGTGCGTCTATTCCCGAGGCTCCCCTAGGTCTAGTGCACCTGGGATTTCATTTTGGCCGCGTGTTTATGCCTTTCGTGGAATTGGCCGGCGTGAGGACAAGGCTTACCGCCTTCGGTAGCACATGTGCCTCATAGTGCACAACCTCTCACTCGCACGCCTGGCACTCCGGCGCCGGTGATTTGCAGGAGGTGCGCGTCTACTCCCCAACTCCCTTGGGACTATCTAGTGCACCCAGTATTCCATTCTGTCCGCGTTCTCATGTGTCTCGTGGAAGTGGCAGGCCTGAGTTGAAGGGGCACACTCTTCTTTTGCACAGCCTCTCACTCGCACGCCTGTCATTCCGGCGCCCGTGATTTGCAGGAGGTGCGCGGCTACTCTCCAACTCCCTTAGGACTATCTAGTGCACCCGGTATTCCATTCTGTCCCCGTTGTTATGTGTCTCGTGGAAGTGGCAGGCCTGAGTTTAAGGCGCAACCTCTTCTTTTGCACGGCGTCTCACGCGCACGCCTGCCACTCCGTCGCCCGTGATTTGGAGGAGGTGCGCGTCTACTCCCCAACTCCCCTGGGACTATCTAGTGCACCCGGGAATCCATTTTGGCCGCGTTCGCATGCGTTTCGTGGAAGTGACAGGCCTGAGTACAAGGCTCACCCTTTCCTTTTTCACAGCCTCTCACTCTCACGCATGCCACTCCGTCGCCCGTGATCTCCCGGAGTTGTGCGTCTATTCCCGAGGCTCCCCTAGGTCTAGTTCACCTGGGATTTCATTTTGGCCGCGGTGTTATGCCTTTCGTGGAAGTGGCAGGCGTGAGGACAAGGCTTACCGCCTTTTTTAGCACATGTGCCTCATAGTGCACAGCCTCTCACTCGCACGCCTGGCACTCCGGCGCCGGTGATTTGCAGGAGGTGCGCGTCTACTCCCCAACTCCCTTGGGACTATCTAGTGCACCCGGTATTCCACTCTGTCCGCGTTGTCATGTGTCTCGTGGAAGTGGCAGGCCTGAGTTGAAGGCGCACCCTCTTCTTTTGCACAGCCTCTCAGTCGCACGCCTGCCACTCCGGCGCACGTTATTTGCAGGAGGTGCGCGCCTACTCCCCAACTCCCCTGGGACTATCCAGTGCACCCGGGAATCCATTTTGGCCGCGTTGGCATGCGTTTCGTGGAAGTGGCAGGCCTGAGTACAAGGCTCACCCTTTCCTTTTGCACAGCCCCTCACTCTCACGCATGCCACTCCGTCGCCCGTGATCTCCCGGAGTTGTGCGTCTATTCCCGAGGCTCCCCTAGATCTAGTGCACCTGGTATTTCATTTTTGCCGCGTTGTTATGCCTTTCGTGGAAGTGGCAGGCGTGAGGACAAGGCTTACCGCCTTCTCTAGCACATGTGCCTCATAGTGGACAGCCTCTCACTCGCACGCCTGCCACTCCGGCGTCGGTGATTTGCAGGAGGAGCGCGTCTACTCCCCAACTCCCTTGGGACTATCTAGTGCACCCGGGCTTCCATTATTCTCTTTATTCATGTTTTGCATTATTCTCTTTATTCATGTTTTTCTCGTTGCCATGCACCCACCAATAGCGTAGCTCTATTTTCTGCCTTTAAAAGCACACACAACCCACAATTCCTCTATTCCCTCCGACGGAGGGCTAACGCTCGAAACGTCAGCTTTTTTAATCATTACGGTGGCCAATTTACCATTTCAACTTTGTTGATATATCCAAATTATTTCGTTACTCCCACCGACGCAGCCCCAATCAGTTTCTTTCGAAACTATCAGCCTTTATTCATTTGTTTTGCATTGGACGGCTAAGAAATGTACAAAGTTTCAAAACGCACGTGCTGGGCTATTGTTCTGCCAATTAGATCTCTTGTTTTTCCACGTCCTCGTTGCCGTCGCCGTCGCGTTTCTTAAGGTCCCTATTATCAGAGAGGGCGATTGTCATTGACTAAAGCAACTCATCTCGAGGTTCATAAATGGACATTGAGAAAGCTACAGTTGAAACTAACCGATCGTCGTTATTTTGATTTCGTTAATGTTTACTGAGCACTTCTGAACTGAGCAGTGAACTCTAGAAACCTCAGTTCATTGTTACCCTGAGGTCCAATGGAAGCTTTTCCTTAATCTTTTCACTCCCAATCGTCCCCCCCCCGCAAGATAAACAATTCTCCGAACTCTCCGCTACTTATTTTAACAAGATTTCAGCTCTGACAATTTGTTGTTAGATCAAACAAGTTCCTTCATTAACATTCTTCAAATTAATGACCGAAAGCTTATTTTCGGTATTTGCGCCAAGGAGTTTTTTTTCAAACAACGCAAAAGAATTGATTAAGTGCTCATGTGCTAATTTCCTAAATCATTGACAGAAAGCTTATTTTCGATTCGGTATTAGCGCCAATTTTTTTTTTAACCCACCGGAAGAATTAGAGGCAGTGTCAGTAAAAATGAGCTTTGATCATCAAAATCGCGGACACAGCTGAAAAATCGACTTCGCTCATACTTTCTATATTGATTGACCCTTGTACCAAAGTATCGAAAACAGGGTTAGTTTGTTCTAATTTTTTATTTGAGAGTAATTAAATAAAAACGGTTAAGTGCGGATCGAGCCAAATTTCGAAACTCGAAATATTGAAATACTGTCCTGTCCATGGCTTGTCAATGTAAGTCGGAAGTTATCTGTGAGTTTTCCTTTGCAATAGCATTAAAGTTAGGGCCTTGAACAACTCATTGATGAAATGAAAAGCAGATATGCTCTAGCGCATTCCTGCGCACATCCTCAGTCAAAGAATTTGCACCCGAGTTTGCTGAACCAGTAACTGCGATCTTCAATTGCTCAGTGTCATCTGGCGTGTTTCCAGAACGGTGGAAGGAGTCTCATCTAACACCCGTCCCAAAGGTCAAACCCGTCACCGGTGACGGGTTTGACCTTAAACATCATATTGATCCCCAACAGTTCGGTAGCCTTAAAGGTACTTCCACACAACCTACTGCCTATTGGATATGCTGCACAACTTGCTGTCGTCCCTTGACTGCCCTGGCAAGTTCCTCCGTGTGTGCTTTCTAGACTTTGGCAAAGCATTTGATCATATTGACCACACCATCCTGGTGACCAAGCTAATCCATCTAGGTGTTGGAGGATGGGTTGATCAGTTGGATTTGCAGCTTCCTCAGTGACCGCCGTCAGGCTGTTAAGCTCTTGGACTCCGTCTCAGAGTGGATGACCGTACATGTTCTGATAATGATTAATGACCTGGCTATTCACTCTCCCCTCCGCTCGAGCCACTGGAAGTATGTCGATGATGTTACAATATCCGAGGCTACCAGCTTGGGGGAGGCGTCATCTCTGCAGAACAATATCGACTGCATTTCGCAATGGGCCCAGTAGAACAACAAGAATCTAAACTCTAAAAAATACAAGATCATGACCATTTGTCTACTCGAAACTAAAACACTTTCCAAACTATTTTGTGAGATACAATAAAATATATGAGGTTCATATATATTGTCTGCGGTATGAGATACATATGATGCACGATCCTCGCAGTAGATAGCGCTATTTCAGCAATAGCGAAAATCAGACTTGAAAAAAATCAGGCCTGTACGGGATTCGAACCACTGACCTCTGCGATACTAGTGCAGCGCTCTACCAATTGAGCTAACAAGCCAACTGGGAGCAGGCCGTTAAGTTGAGCTAACAAGCTCTACCAATTGAGCTTGTTAGCTCAATTGGTAGAGCGCTGCACTAGTATCGCTGAGGTCAGTGGTTCGAGTCCCGTACAGGCCTGATTTTTTTTCAGGTCTGATTTTCGCTATTGCTTAAATAGCGCTATCTACTGCGAGGATCGTGTATCATATGTATCTAATACCGCAGTACAAAATATATGAACTTCATATATTTCATTGTATCTCATTTATCACTTTCACGGGTTTATTACGAATCAACTTAACGGCCTGCTCCCAGTTGGCTTGTTAGCTCAATTGGTAGAGCGCTGCACTAGTATCGCAGAGGTCAGTGGTTCGAAGCCTGTACAGGCCTGCTTTTTTCAGGTCTGATTTTCGCTATTGCTTAAATAGCGCTATCTACTGCGAGGAACGTGCATCATATTTATCTAATACCGCAGTAAAAAATATATGAGCTTCATATATTTTATTGTATCTCATTTATCACTTTCACGGGTTTATTACGAATCAACTTAACAGCCTGCTCCCAGTTGGATTGTTAGCTCAATTGGTAGAGCGCTGCACTAGTATCGCAGAGGTCAGTGGCTCGAATCCCGTACAGGCCTGATTTTTTTCAGGTCTGATTTTCGCTATTGCTTAAATAGCGCTATCAGCTGCGAGGATCGTGCATCATATGAAACTATTTTGTGCTGTCCAAAATAACGTTTTCCGCCAAGAATGGCTTATATAGGAGTAAATTTAGTGTCAAATCCGCAAAAATTCTACCTGTCTCTATTAGAGGTAAAGAAACAATAACTCACTTAGTGTGCCGCTAGTCATGCGAAATATAACAAAACAAGCAAAGTCCTAATAATGGGTGTAAAGGTTCTACAACAAGCGGTACCAAACTGGCCCGTTGTTTTGTTGCCGTTTCTATTTTCTTCAAAAAATTAAAGGAAGAAGTTTCCTGGACATCGAGCTGTTCTTCTTCGTTTGATTCATCTAGTAACCTTGGATCTATATTTGCCAGCCATTCTGACTCTTCGTCGTCGGATATATGATTCAAATTGTCTGCCGTTCCGTTTTTCGTCATTTAACTACAAATCCACGGCTGGAGTGCGGAGTGCGGAGTGCGGAGTGCGGAGTGCAGAGTGCGGAGTGCGGAGCGCGGAGTGCGGAGTGCGGAGTGCGGAGTGCGGAGTGCGGAGTGCGGAGTGCGGAGCGCGGAGTGCGGAGTGCGGAGCGCGGAGTGCGGAGTGCGGAGTGCGGAGTGCGAAGCGCGGAGTGCGGAGCGCGGAATGCGGAGTGCGGAGTGCGGAGCGCGGAGCCTAAAAGAATATCAAAGACCAACAAAATTGCATAAGCCCGTAGGGCGAGTGCAATTTGTGGTATTTGAAATAATTTACAACTGCTTATTTATGCCAAATTGCACGAGAAAATCATGTGATTATGTATTAATAATACACATGAAAAAATACGAGGTAGCTTCTCATAACTACGCAGAAGAAAAGAGCGCGCAGCAGGTGCAAAAATAATTTATTCAAACCCTGCAAGTGACATTGACTTTGACTTTGACCTTGGCATTTACATTGACCAGTCATTCTGACCAATCAGAATGTCTGGTTTGTTTCTTTCTCTGCACTGAGTTAACCCTCTTCTGCACTGAATTAACTCTCTTCGGCACTGAATTAACTGAAAACTGCATTTATCTTAACCAATCAGAACTGAGAAATTTTTTCATGTATATTACTAATATGGTAAATTAAACTCAAGATTTTCACAGTTAGCGGTTCACTTTAACGGAAAAAAAGTAAAGATCAGTCCAGTTTTGACCATGTCTAGGAAATGCGAGAAATTGCACCCTCGATTTTGCTGGAGAGTCGTACTGCCTCGAAACAATCTCAAGCTTTGCTTTCCGAAAATAAACTGCCCGTGTGAATTAACCCTTGAACCATTCTTACAACTTGTCAACTGCGCGTCCTAAAGCTCTCGCAAAGGTCAACCTAAAACCTTGAAAGATATTCAGCGCTGAAAAAATAGCAAGATGAAAAATATAGATTGACAGATAGAGAAACAAGTCAATACACAGGTAAAGCTGCACTTTGAGAAATCAAATAATAAAAATAAAATGTTTTCCCAAAAAGCCATTTAACGGCACAGGGTTGCTTGTCTCGTCAATTCTACGTGCAACTACCGTGACTGCGGCCATGTATTTTTTTCTGCTAGAATCTAATATCTTCTCTGGAAGAAAATTACTGATTTCAAGGTGGAAATAAAGTTAAATTGATACACAGTCCTTGACGGCTTTTAACGCAAAACAGAGCAAAAAAAGCACTTTTTCCCGATTTTTTCGCTCACCGTTTTCCGAGCTATGACTCAACTAACCGAACGCCTGGAAGAGGCTGAGGAATGAGTTGTCTCCTCTAGCCCAGGCATTCAATTAATTGACATGGAAAGGCATGTGACGGGGTTAAACGTACTTAATATATTCATTTAAGGCTGGTAATAAGTGGTAAAAGTGAACTGCTATGGAAATCTTGAGTTTAATATACCATACTTCAGGCGGCGTGAATTTTTTAATAACTATTATTTTCATTTCTTAAATTTCTATTTCTAGTGTATTTATGTTTTTAATTATTCTTTTAATTGTTTCATTTTATTTTTTATAAATTTTTTTAGACTCCGCACTTCGCGTTTTCGAAACAGCCACAAATCCACCACTCTTCGCTTGCGCAATGCGAGAAAATCTGTTTAACCGATACTCTAGGGTACAGATACCGCGTGAAATATTTACTCAACCAATCGTTTTTTAACGTTTTTAACGCTGTAGTGTAGGTGTAAAGGGCAGAAATTTCCTCTCCTACCCTTCAAATGCGTTGTTTATTTTGTTTCGGAAGAGTATTTTGCTTCGCTTCAATGATCTGGTCTCGGGTCGGTCAAAAACTGACAGGTGTATCCATGCGTGGAAATGAACTTACAGTCGCGAAACGAGATGAAATCAGCGTTGAGTTCTTTGTTTTCCTCTTCTCTCTCGCGAGTTAAAAAGTCCATTTCCAAAGAAAAATTAGGCAGATCTTCATCGGCTTATTCGCTTGTTGCCATGTCTAGTTTAACTTTTTTACGAAAGTTTTCCCCGGTTTTTAATGAGAAATGTGAGCTCTCACGGGAAGACGTTCCGAACGGTTAGCCGTTTTTAAACGGATAGCCGTTCACCATTCGTTCGACTGGATTGGCATGCCGTTTGAACGCCTCAGACTAGGTTTACACTAGAGGAAATTGTTCCGGATTCGTGATGAATCCGAAACGTTTTGGTACCGGATTGATTTTTCCGTTTACACGAAAGTGGACGAGTCCGAAATAAACACTCCCCGGTTTGGTCGTGTCTCCGGAGATTTTGAATCCGCAATTTAAAGTGGGAACTTTGAATCCGGAAAGTTTTGTCGTGTAACCGCTTTTTTTCTCGAATCCGGATATTATTTCCGCCTGCAATCTTTTGAGTTTGCCACGAAACCAAAATGGAGGATCCGGTGCTAACATTGCTGGCGGTCTCCGGTTGCCTAATCTTGTTGCAGGTTCAGGCGATAAATTTTGTCATGCGTACCGCAGTATTTCTGAGGAAACGCAAGTTATTATTGCAAGGAAGTTTAACGTCAGCCACACTTAATCGCCGACGACGTAGATGGCTTGGCATCTGTCCAACTCAAATTAGCCTCAGTGACATCTGGATCTACTCTAGCCTTTTTTGGGAGGCATATTTTCACTTCGTTGATCGAACGACGAAACAACACTCGGCTTGGTAACCATTCCAATTCGAATGTTCCCGGAGTTGTCATTGTGTGTAAACGGTCAAGAATCCGAATATCCTTTCAGTGTAAACGCCTTCGAATCCGAATACTCCAAGATTGATGAATCCGGAAACATTTACGAATCTGGAAAACTCTCCTCTAGTGGAAACCTAATCTCAAGCTATCCGTTCTTGAATATTCATCATCCGTTCGAACGGTTGGAGCTCTTCGTTCTAGAAAATTCATCAGCCGTTCACTTGGCACTTTGGCAACGATGGTAGAAACATTTTCGGTGTGATCGCAATCCATATCTTCTCTCGTTGTATTCTCCATTTTGTGATTGTGTGAAATGGCGATAATTGACACAAATTGTTAGCAGTTGCCAAGGCAACGCATTTTGATGAACTGACAGGGAAGCTGGGATTATCGAAATTTAAACCTGAATTGAAGTTGAGAAGTATCGAATTGTATGCTTTTCGCGTGCAAGTTCCTTGGTTGTACCTTATCTTAATCGGTCGAATTCAATAATAAAAATATTAATTATAATACGTTTGAATGCGCCGAAAACGAAGTTGAGTTATTCAAACGATCGGGTTTCGACTTTTTTCACGTGATCTTTTCACAGCTTGTGTCAAATACCTCGCGTAACGTAACACCGCGTCACCCAACGCATAACGCTTTCATGAAATAATCCTTCGCTTTGGCTCAAGACGAGGGCTTGGGACGCCTGTGTCGGCATTCGTTTTGACGAAACCATCTGTTCAAATAATTTCTACAGGCAATCACTTGTTCGACCGCTTAGCCGTTTATCCATTCGATCTCATCTGTGAAGCTCATCTCTGTGATCGAAAAATTAGCCGTTCATCCTTTCGATAATTTTAATTAGCCATAATTCATCTGTTCGACCTAATCCGTATGAAAATTTTAATTAGCCGTTCATCCGTTCGAAAAAATTGACAAGCCGTTCATCCGTTTGACCTCAGTCGTTCAAAAATTTTATTTAGCTGTTCATCCGTTCATAGCATCCGTCTCGAACGGCTTTCCTAGCCGTTCATCACCCGTTCGCTTGCCGTTCCGTTCACTGTTCGAACGGCGACCGTTAGGAACGTTTTCGCGTGAGAGGCCACAAATGCTGAAGTCACTCTCGCGAAAAAAAAATTGTTACAAGCTATGTTATGATAAGCAACATAAACCGGTCTAAAAACTGATCGCAAGAGCAACATTGCCGGGGAAGACTGTTTTGACTTGTGTACATCACCATTTCAAGTGTACTTGACATTAAAGGTATCTTAGTTCCTGAATAAGCCAATCAGATCTCAAAAACATTTTTAATGAGTTCTCTGGGAAGTAGGTTCCTGTGTCAACCAATCAGATTTGGTTTGTAATATGGACTTTGCTCTTTAGGAACTAAGTCCTAAATTAGAGCCTCGGCCCACCAATCCCAAAACGAAGACAATTTTGCGACTTTTTCCCTTTGGCTGGAATTCTTAACTGAGGCAGAAAAAGAGAAAAACAACGGGAAACGAGACTCAGTATCAGCGCCGTCACGATTCGCTTCCCTGAACAAACACTCCTAAGATAGTGTTGTCCGTTATTCGCGTCGGATTTCGGATGCAAAATTTCACCGGCTATGTTATGAAACAAGTGGTTCAGGCTTTTAGCAGTGCACTATCGAGTTAGGGAGCACTTGGGAAGTTTGGAGAGCACTCAAGAAGCTAAAGTTACCCTCGCCTATCGCCTCGGGCATCTCTTACTCTTCCTTTGTGCTCTCCAAACTTCCAGCGTGCTCCACAACTCGATAGTGCACGCAATAGCATGAACCAATTGTTAAATTGATGGAACATTTCCTCTCTGGGAGCAATGTTTCCCTGCAAATTGAGTTCTGTCTGCGATAAATTAAACTGTGCAATTCTGATTTAGCGATCGGCATATTCAAGCATTTTTTAAAGCTTTGTCACTACTTTTGATAATAAAAATTAACGGTAAAAAACTACGACGTTTCGAAGTCTGCATGACCTCATTATCAAGTAAAATGTTAAACCTGATGTAAAATTGTAGCTCAGAGATTATATACAAATAAAATGTGATAACTTCATTAGAATAATGAGCGTTCATTGTTATTGGTGTTTAGCATGTCAGATCGTGCAGTATATGTTTAAATATTATTTATTTAAACATATACTGCACGATCTGACATGCTAAACACCAATAACAATGAACGCTCATTATTCTAATGAAGTTATCACATTTTATTTGTATATAATCTCTGAGCTACAATTTTACATCAGTTTTAACATTTTACTTGATAATGAGGTCATGCAGACTTCGAAACGTCGTAGTTTTTTACCGTTAATTTTTATTATCAAATGTATTTCTAAACTTTGTCACTACTATTATGATTTTTGCGGTATCACAATACATTCTTTCTATTTCGCTTTGGGATAGAATTCTGTAGAAAAAGCCACAACAGTTTTGCCGCGTTTTTTATCAGCGCTGATATTGTTAGAAAGTGATCATATGAGTAATGTCTATCAAGCGATTTTCGTATCAAAATTCACTTGCCAATTCTCTTCTTTCGTTGTACAAAACTTTGCACCGGCAATGATAAAGAAGGTAAAGTCGATTGCGACCGCATGATAACGTAAATTTACGTTTAGCTAATCAAGCTGCGATGTGCAAACGTTCGTACAAGTAAGCAAGTAGAGTTCACCAGGTTTCTGTGTCGCGGATGTACTCATAACATATTAATTGTGAAACCATACTGAACGCTCACCAGGTCCGCAAGAACACAGGAAAATTTCATCGCCTTGACATGCAACGACTGCGGGGTGTCTAGAAGACGGTGACATAGAAAACGAAGACCTATGACCTAGAAAAAGATGATCCAGAAAACGGCGAGCTAGAACACGATCCACTGAGGTGTTTACTGACTTAAACTGCATAGGGTTATTTTCATGAGCGATCCCGGAGTGTGTTAATAAAAACAGGATTGGGGAACGAACTATTTTTAAAAGTCCAAATTTGAGAAATTTTCGCGCTTATGCGGAAAATTGATTTAATGATTAATGTACACCTTCGTTTCATGTACCCCGCGAGATAGTAGTGTATGACCTAGAAAACGGTTACCTAGTAAACGATGACCTAGAAAACGATGACCAAGATCAAAGGCCCTGTGAGCCAACTCGTGAATTGGATAAGCCAATGTAATCTGTGTTCAATAGAAACGGGTGTTTGATTTCCATACTAGGGTATGAATCGTTAGACTGGTAAATGAGCATTATGAGGAATATGATGTGAAACTAAATTAGGCCTCAAAGACAGAAAATATGGCCCGATTAGGATTTAGTGCAAGACAATCACTGTTCTAGATTTTACTGTAAAGGCTGGTGGAATAAAAGTTCAAAACGGTGCTGTTTTGTTTATCATAAAACTATTGTTCCACTGAATATTGAGCTCAGTATTAACTTGCGATGCAAGCATAAGGATAGGCATGTAAAAGCTTATGCGCTGGATGGAACGCACGGACATAAGAATAAGCATAATATGCATATGATTATCAAAACGTTGCTTTCTTTTTATGCTTATATTGTCTAGTTAAGACTTGGTTGGCATAAGCGTAAGGATTAACATAAGCGGAAGACTTTCAGGCAATCAGCAAGCACTACACTGCTTATACCAACCATGTCCCTATTTAACATAACATCGACTGAGCACTTGTGCTCATGTTTATGTTGCAGCTGTGCTATGCACCTGCGCATTAGCTTGTTATGTTTAGGCCTATGCTTGTGTTGCAACTGAGTAGAGCGCTTGAAGCCTGTCTCGCACTTCTGAGATAATGATTACAACGAGGATGAAAACAAGTACAACGATGTTCACACCACTCTAAAGTTTATGTTTTTCGGAATTCTTATGGTAAGTCAGTGGATACTCAAAACAAGGATTTTTTCCTTATTTTGAGAGTCAATTCCTTGACATGTAAGGATTAAGATTTCTGCTTTTAAGAATCTTATACTCTCCAATGAAAGTTCCCCAGTTTAAGAATACCACCATGAAAAATAAGATTCACACTCCTTGTTTTAAGAACTATGACTTTGAATTCTAATTTTAAGGGTATTTCCACTATTGAATAAATATCTCAAATCCTTGCCTTTAGCAAGTATTCATACTATGTAGTAAGGTTCTTCGTCCAACTAGATATATGATAAATGCTTGCCAAAATTTCAGGAATACTTGTGGAATTGTGCTTGTCAAATTCCCAAGGAAATATAACTATAAATATAATTTGAAAAACTTTTTTACATTAATTTTTCTTTCAACACACAATATCTGTGATTCATGAAACAAAACCACAGTTTTGAGTGTTCCTAGTTTACCCTAAATATAAAGCATTAGGAATATCCTTGTTGCATGTAATTCACAAGAATTTTTAATTTCAAATGACAATCAAAGTGGTTGTCAAAATAAATCATAAATTTATAACTTCCAGAAGAATAAGCATGGAATGTAAACTGCTACCATTTGTAATTTTTTACTTACAATCATGTGATTATTATACGAAAAATTACTGAACCAGAGTAAAGAATCTCAAACTAAATATAAACCACTAGTTGACAGAATTATAGTCATACATCAGCTAGGTTATTCATCCTTGTAAAGGGATTGTTGTTGTCACTGTCAACTTATTATTGTTTTAATCCTCAATATGATTCAAAAGAAAAGTTGCTCTATCAATTTCTTGAAGAACATGTCCTAGGTGTATAGCCTCTATGACGAACATTTAGGTACAGGGAAATCTGTAACAAGATTTTTGACAAAGAGATAGAGTAATCTTCAGTATGATTCAAAGGAAAGGCTACTATACCTATTCCGTGGTGAATTTGTGTTTGTCATGAAGCTGCTATATAATGTTTATTTTGGTATTGGTAAACCTGCATGAAGATTTTTATTGCATAGTTAAAATTTCAGCATATTAAGTTAACATGTAGCTGTGCCATTTCTTGAGGAATTGATGTTAGGTATGAAGTCATGTCACTTTGCTGTACATTTGATCTACATCAAATGAAGTGAGGTGTAACCTAAGTCTTAACATGTTTCTGTGCAGGTATTTTAAGTTCAAAATAATGTAAAACATTTTAAAAGAAAGCGCAATTTAGGTTTATCATGCCAGATTAAAAGTTGTTGTTGAGTTTGTAGTATGGCCTGGCTAACCTGTGTTACATGCAAAAAATATTACTAGAAAGAACCACTTCCTGAAGTTAGGATCCTTGTCTCAAGGACATGGGGATGCTGTATTATTTAACAATCTCTGGGGAGTAAGTGCTCTCTTTTGAGATCTTTAATTAATCATTTTGAGAAAAATAGGTCTTACTATGAGAAACTTCAGTCACCTTAAAGTTAGGACTCTGCTATCAGTTTTAGGCAGTATTTGTCACTCACTGTCAGTGCACATTCCTTGTTTTGAGAACTGATAATTACACTCATTTTGAGTGATATCAATCGCCATCTTTAGAACTTCCTGTTCCTCACTCCAAGACGCATTTTAAGAAAAAAATCCTTAAGGGGTGTTACGAAAACGAAGACCATCGAAAACGAAGAACTAAAACCTAAGACCCGAAAAACGAAGTAGTACGAAAACGAAGACCCTGTAAACAGAAAACCTTAGAAATTACAAGTTAACCGCACATTAAACAGTAACAACGCTTAGTAATATAATACATTACACTTCACGCGTTTCTTCCCATTATTATACTGCCCGTATTATTATACGGCCCATCTTGTCTGTTCTGCTTCGCTATGCGAGCCAATTTGGTTCTTGATATTCTCGAGGGTTTCCCCGGGTAAACTTACCACACATATTATTATTCTGGAACAGCAGGCAGAATTCCGTCGCCAGCCGCCTTAGATTTATAGTTATCATTGCGTGACAGAATAACAGAGAAAGCGTTCTGTACAGGAAAAAATGACTCGGGTTCTGACAATAAATAATCGATTTCCACTGTATTTCGTTGCTAAAATAGATTCTGACGGTCGTTAAGCTTTCTCTGCTGGAAAATTGTAGTTAAAAAATAAGCAATTCTTTTGGCTAATGCAGGGTCATTTGTTTTCGTAGTGCGAAAACGAAGACCCTTTATTAAAGTAATTTGGATATATCAACAAGGTTGAAATCGTAAATTGGCCACCGTAACGATTACAAAAGTTGACGTTTCGAGCGTTAGCCCTTCGTCGGAGCGAATAGAGGAATTGTGGGTTGTGTGTGCTTTTAAAGGCAGAAAATGGAGCTACGTTATTGGTGGGAACATGGCAACGAGAAAAACGCGAATAAATTACTGGAATGAAAAGCGTTCGTTGATCCCTGTGGAATTTAGACTGCCTGTTTGAAAGATGAGCTTTTGTTCAAGAGTTCTACGGCTTTCCGTGCTACCTAAGTGAAAGGAAAGACCGCAGATTGCCATATGTTGCTTAAAATGATTAGGTAAATTAAAATGAACTCTACGGTCGCTACATCGACGACTACATCGGCGCTACCTCCTCTACCAGAGAGGAGCTCACTCAATTCATAAGAGCAGTCAATTCTTTTCACCCGGCCTTGAAATATATCTGGGAAATTTCTGACAATTCTTTATCCTTTTTAGACATCAAAGTTTCAATTGAAGGCAACGGTTTATGCACTAGTGTGTATTACAAACCTACAGACTCGCATAATTACTGTTATATTCGTCTTCGCATCCATCTCACGTTAAGAATTCCATTCCTTTCTGTCAGTTTCTAAGACCTCGTCGTTTATGTAGCGATGACTCTGATTTCCACCACAGATCAGAGTCAATGTGCCAGTTTTTCGATAAACGTGGTTACCCTTTTTCTGTCGTTCAAGCGGATTACCACCGCGCCCAACTTATTGATCGACATTCAGCACTACAAACGTCGTATAAGGAAGATTCCGACCGCATTCCATTCACTCTCACGTTTCACCATCACAACCACTCAGTTAAATCCATCATTCTTAAAAACTCCGCTCGTTACATTCAAACGCGACAAAAACATAGGCAATTTTTTGGTCAGAAGTTCTTTTCAGACTAATGACCAACCAGGCACTTTTTAAATGCGCTCGTGCTCGATGCAAAACGTGTCCTTTCATTCACAACACTGATAAAATATCGGGACCTAAACGATCCATTAAGATCACCGTCACTTCACGTGCACCTCCGCCAATGTAATCTATTGCATAACATGCACTTATCGCAAAAAGATATACACTCGGCGAAACAGGCAGAAGACTAGGTGACCGATTCCGAGAACACCTTCAAGACGTGGAAAAGAATGACAAGGAATCATCGTAACCAGTCGCTAGACATTTTAATTTACCTAATCATTGTAATCGTTACGGTGGTCAATTTACCATTTCAACTTGGTTGATATATCCAAATTATTTCGTTACTCCCACCGACGCAGCCCCAAACAGTTTCTTTCGAAACTATCAGCCTTTATTCCTTTATTAAAAGCAGACAATCCTTTGAAAGTACGATTGTAGAAGTACCCCGAGCACTAGTAATTGTTATTTCAGCTTTTGATATGTTAAGACAGGTCGCGCGTGGTTTTTCTTGGTCTTTTTTCAACCACCACTACTTTCGGCTCTTGGATTCGTTTTTCTATGCATTGAGTCCAAGTTTGGAACAGACATCCCTGTCGAAGGAGCTATCGGAATATTTTAGGGCCTCAATAAGGTTAAGCAGGCTTTATTCGGGCGCGTACTCTTTTTTGGCCTAGCGCGCACTGCCTGACGGACTTGTACAGTGAACGAGACACGATCTTGCGAATAACTGTGTTATCTTGTTTTGCATTTTTGATTGGAATACCTGTACCAGGGTCTATCAAGAATGGAAATGATCGAAATCAACACAGTCCAGTTGTGTTATTAACACTTTATTATTAGAAAATTCTACAATCACCTTCCTCACTTTCAAATGTATAAGAAATGGCCGTCTACCGCCCCCAAGTTAAAACTACAGCATTTTTTTTAACGACAACGGTATAACACTTCCTATCTCCTGAACTTTTGTATTCGGTTGTGTAAACATCTCCAAAGGAACCTTTTCCTATTCTCTGTTTTACCGGCAATTCACTACATTTGAAGCGTAGAATCTCTTCTGCAATTTCGCTGCCAGGTGACCCTCTTCGTAATAGCTGAGGAAGCTTAAACTTTTGAAAAACCGACATAGTTGAGTTTTTTACCGCTCCATCTCAACATGTGGCTTAAGTCTCGCGCAAAAATGTTTCCCTCGGCCGCTCGTGCGATAGTTGGCCTTCGACCTCAATTGTTCAAAGGAAGCTATTGTTTTGTCACACCACCAACAAGATCGTGTTCTCTCATTGTACACGTCCCTCACGCAATGTGCGCTAGGCCGAAAAAGAGAGTACACGCCCGAATAAAGCCTGCTTAACCTTATTGAGGCCTTAAAATATACCGATCGCTCCTTCAACAGGGATGTCTGTTCCAAACTTGGACTCAATGCATAGAGAAACAAATCCAAGAGCCGAAAGCAGTGGTGGCTGAAGAAAGACCAAGAAAAACCACGCGCGACCTGTCTTAACATATCAAAAGCTGAAATAACAATTACTTGTCCTAAACAGAAACATCAAGTGTACTTGTCCTAAACAGAAACATCAAGCATATTTGAGGCAACTGTATACTGACGACATAGAACAGTAATGTACATATGTGTTGAACACCAACGACCTTACTTGTAGTTAATTATAGTTACTTATTTTATTAGTTCAATGTTATTTCTTGCTGAAACTAAAGTCCTGTTGAATAACCCTCAGACAATTTTCATACACTGAGGCCAAAAAAAGGAGGCTGAAAGCAAACACACATAATTGATGTCAATTATGGGAAATTAGAACTCACATGACCAAGTTGTGATTGGTTTAGGTTTTGCATCTGATTGGTTGAATAGGTGGTGTGAGTTTATTAAACCAATCACAAGAGTGTACGTAGTGGAGCAAAATCAAAGCAATTCCAGATTTACTTTCGATACTCAATTGTAAGCTGCTTTAAAATAGTTTGTACTTATCACTGCAAAGTTTTATGAGGAGCTGCACTGTGAAGTGCATATGAAGCTAGATATTGCTCCTGGTGGTTTGTTTAAATTAATTACAAACAAGACTACAACAGCCTTTTGCGTGATGTCACAAAAAAGGTTATGGCAGTTTGTGCACAAACTTGATTTAAGATGCTAAGAACTCATCCAGTTGGTGTATTGTCAGTATATCACAGTATATTCTGTTGAAATTTAACTGCGGAGTTTACTCTATCATTCTTTCAAATAAGCAAAGACCACCCAAAAGTATAGCATGATCTACTAGCCTATAAGTCTATTTGAAACCCAAGTAAGACATTCCTTGCAGTTTTCATATTTTCGCTTGGTTCTGTTGATCAGTCAACTTCTTAAGTTATTTTCAAAAAGAGAGTCATGACTTGATTACTGTTGAAAAAGAAGGTATTTGGCATCAGTGTAAATAAATCAAGGTTTAATGTAACTTTGAACCAATAATTTGTAAATGTCTATAATTTTTTGAAGCCCCATAATTTTTGGTCGACTTTTCCTTTATTTCATTTAAATTGTTGTTTAGAGCACTTTTAATGAGAGTTTTAGAGCTATTGAGTGATAGTTTTGTTATTTAAATAGCATTATAATTGTAGAAAGATAGGCAAGAATTTGAAGTTTAATTGCAAATAAAACAATTGTCAATCTACTTTCATGTGTTGAATTTTTTTTAACTACATGTATCTGTGCATACAATTTATTTAATTTGGACTAACTGGCATTTCGTGTGAATGTATCTCGAAGTTTTAAGGGTATAAGCTGAAAATTTAATCATTAGTATCAATCTAATTAAAATATGTTAGGTTTTCAAGACAAGGTCACAAAAATATAGTTTGGGGAGGGCAGAATTTTGTGAAAGCAAGTGTACCACAAAATTTGAAATGCGCGTATGCCCCAGGTAATTAAAATAATTAAAGATGACATTTGCTCCAATTTCAGATGTTAATGTTAAATGCAGTTGTAGAACAATGTTTTCAATTACTATTTTTCTTTTTACACCATTATAAGTGATTTCAGAGCAAGGTTTTTAATATTCAATACGCCCAATTTTCAATCCGTTGTGTTTACAAAGTTGTCATACTACAGATAAAATAGAAACAGTGTTTTCAAATTTCTAACTTCCTTTTCATTTATTGTACAATTTTGTCACGTTTTTGCAGCCATTTTAAAAAATATTCATAATATATTAAATTAATAATATATTAAACAGCAGATTGATTGATTCATTGACTGTCTCGATTCCGTACACACAACTTTCAACTTTGATAGTGGAAAACCGATTGATCAGCTTTGCTCTTATGTTTCCCTTAAATATAAAACAAAGCTGATATCCCCAATCTGAGCAGTCGATACAGTTGATTCATACAAAAAAATTGAAGCTAACTTTACGTCAGGCGTAAATTTACCTTAAAGCCGCCTACACTCTATATTTACGCGTGTACGTAAAGCCGGCGTAAATCTCTACACTACTCCATCTTTAGGCTGTACGTAAAGGTCTCTTAAAGAAGTCTCATTACTCTAGCTTTACGTCAGTGCGTAAAGGCCGCGTTTTTACATTTCGTAAAGCACGCCTTTACGAATTGAAAATATGGCGTAAAGCTGTGTAAAGTAGAACTTTACGGCAGCTTTACACTAACCTTACGCCAACTAAAGGCAGCGTAGATCTTTATTTTACACCAACTTTATGCTGTTAATCACCAAAGCCACCGCCATCTCATGTAGTGTACATATGAATTTTTCTTCACGAAAAAAGAATGTAAAATATAGCTGAATATACTTTTCTCTATGTATATATATATATTTATATATATATATATATACTCATATAAAAACAATCTTTTGGTATAGCTTATACTGAAACGCAGTTATATCTTTTAAAACACTCTTGTGGAATTCATAAAATTAATTCATAAACTATACTGTTTTGGAATAGTATATTTTATGACTCCAGGCGCTGTTTTTTGAAAGGACGGATAACACTATTCTACTCTTGTGGAGTCTTCCTCTGTTTTTGCTTCACGACATCCCTAAAGGTATCAAAAGATTAAATATAAAGTGAGCTACACCTTAAACTCTTTGTGACAGAAAAAAACGTGTGATTTCAAACTGGATGGATTGTGCCTCACGGGGATCATTGTACCTGTTTTGCCGGAGACAAATATGCTGGCACCGCACGTTTCTTAAACAGCTTTTTTTCTCTTTTCCGCGGAGGATTGAGTTACCGTTGGCGATGTGCCCTTTTCATTGTCCTCACCTGAGAAAGAGATATACACTTCAAAGCTCGATAAGAGTCACGCCTGTACGAATTAGGAAATGTCCATGGCTCGAGATTGCATCACAACTTCACAAAACTTTATACCTGCAACGTTATCTTGCAAGTCTTGGAGAAGTTTTCTCTTTTTTGATTCTACTTTGAGTGACTCTGTCTCGACCTGCGAAGAGATTTCAATTCAGCATTTAATGGGCACTCGAACAAAGCAACTTAGCCTGCGTAGCGGCCCTAGAGGGAGGGGGAAAGGGATGGGGAGCTGGGCGGAGAGAGGCTTGGGGAAAGGGAAGAAAGAGCCTGCCAGCGACCCCGTGGTTTCTTCCAAACTCCCACCGATTAATTATGCATATCGTGTTCCGAATGTCAATTAACAACTGTCAAAACTATTCAATCACGAAGCGCCATTTTAAGACGTACGCCAGTGAAGCATGGAAAATACTAAAAATAACAGAGCGCTGACCCATGCAAACTGTCAAAACACTGCCGCACGTGAATGAAAATGTCGGACGACAAGGAAAATTTGAAAGAAAAACCTCACAGGGGTAGAAAGCCTAATATAAATATTCCGTCAATTTGCCGCTTTTGTAGAGATAAGTTAAGAATCAACTTAGGAACTGGGTTCAAAAGCTTTATTAGTATCTTTAAAGCAAGTCAGAGAGAAGAATTCCAATATGTTATCGCGGATCGCCTTCGAGATCTTGGATTTTACTTCGCAAAACAGCCAAATCTCTCCCAAATTGTTTGCCTTACCTGTGCCCGAAAAGTGAACACTTCTTGCAAGTTTTATGAACTCTTGGAAAAAGCTTCATGTCCATCTTCGGTTGAGAACTCGAGCTATAATTCAATATGTTGGTCGTAAGTGTTATTTAGTACACAGAACACAAAGTTACTTCGCGAGCGGCTCGGAATTCCTCTCGTGTTGATCGTATCATGCACAGCAAAGTATTCGAATTTTAGTTTTTCTTACCTCAAGCCAGTCCAAGTTTGAATCGTGTGTGATTCATCAACTATCAGAGCAACTGATCTGGACACAAATCCCTTATCTTTATCTTTAAGGAAGTTTGTGAAACGTTCATCGATTGCACTCTCGGCCGAAGCGTATACCAGATCAACTTGTCATAATGAATCCAAATTACCGAGAACTTCGGTTAGATTACAACCAGTTAAACCAAGAGATTCAAGTTGGAATATTTGATCCTGTATGATGCTTGTAAGTGGAGTTATAACCAACACTACGGGCCGTTTATCATCGTTGGCCTCGAAGCGTGTAAGCAACACTAGAGCTTGGAAAATTAAACTTTTTCCAAACCCAGTTAGCAAAATAGCTACAAGATCCTTCTTTTTGACGTAGAGCTGTTCCAAAGCTTGGCGCTGATCGTTTATCAGATCGATTCCGCGTTGTTCTAGGATGCCCGTTTCTTATCACTTTAACGGCTGAGTGACAGTTATTTGATCTCGACCAATGAGAATTCTTCGTCCATGAGAGATCGGATATTTCGAAGAATCCACGTGGTCGCTTGCAGGCGCTTCCTATCCTCTCCCCAAGCCTCGCTCCGCTCGCCCTCCTATCCCTTCCCCAAGCCTCTCTCCGCTCGGCTCCCCACCCCCTTCCCCCTCTCTCTAGGGCCACTACGCAGGCTAAAGCAACTCAGAATTCACAACTCCAATATCCATTGACTACTTCTTCATTGAACAAACTGACGCGTGTTAATCAGGTAATAGAATCAGATAACCTTACCGCTGACGACTGTTTTGCGGGTAAAATCGTCCACTTTGTCGCGGATGTCGTCCGTTTGTTTTTTGCCGATTATCTTGTGCTCGGGCGACTTCGCCTACGAAAAAATAAGAGAATTGCCCAACTAACGAATGAGCCCTTAAAAAGCTGTAGGGAAGAGTTGTCAAGTTGATTCCTCAGAAAGAAGTTATCGAATAAGTTTTTTAAATTTTCTTTAAATGTTTCCTATCAATGTCTGTTTCGAAGAATTCATTCGAGAAGATAGGTCTCCATGCTTGTTTAGGAGAGATTCTGGGCCAAACTTACTCCATTTATGCCTGTGCTGGCACTTTTCACACGCGTTACTCAATTAGTCTGTGTACAGCCGCCCCCCTACCATTCAAAAGAAGGGGGCCCTTCCCGATTCTCTTTTGTAGGGTAGGGGGGCGGGTGTACACAGACTGCATGTCATTGGTTCACGGTATATTTTGAGGTAGCAGGAAGCAAGGGTTTTTGAGGAAACACTTGAAAAAACTTTTGAAAAAAAATCGGAAAGGTAGAAAGTCTCGAGTGTATGGAACAATTTGATTTATAATTTGTGAAAAATCAAGAAATTTTAAACGACACTGATCTAAAACGTTGCTCGAGTCGTTGCTTTCGAGGTAATCATTTGCTTCTTCGAGTAACGCGCTTTACGCACGCTTTTAGATACCTAAATGCCCGCGGATAAGCTGCATCCCGAATTTAGCAGCTCAAATTTTTGGAAAGTTTTTAGACAGAAATCAAAAGAAATCCAAAGTTGAGTCTTAAGAGGTCTTCTTCATCCACTGTTCATCGAACATAAACTCGTTATTGACTATGCAACGGAATATACTTCAAAGTGTTACCCACAATGTTAGCACTTTAATGTAATGAACACTGTTTCTACCTACTTTGACATATGATTGGTCTTTTTCTGGTCTTTGTTGACAGGAATTTCTTCATTCAACGCACTGTTTCCATAGATTTTTACATTAAAACAAGAACGTGGGCAAAACATTCCAAGCTTAGTAACCAGGCATTAGATTGGACTTGAAAGTGGACATTCGCGACACCTTTCTCAAATGTTCCCGTAGATAAGCCGCAACCCAAATTTCTAGCGACGATTTTAAGAAAAAAGAGTGAGATTTATCCTCGGGCTCTTACGGTATATCCTTTTTTTCCTTCGATTAATTTTTTTGAAGTTCTCCAATTTAAAGGGGATAATTTGTGCACCAAAACTACGCAAAGATAAAAAAAAGGTCACCGTGCTCGTTCAAGAGCTTAAGGCTATCCAACCTCTTTCCCCGGTCTATTAAATGAAAAAGAATACCATGTTCTTAGAATATGCGAGAGCTGATTCGCCGGAGTACGTGATTTTTATGCGCAGTACAGGTTGCGCAGTGCAATACTGAGGAATACCTCAGGCAGCATGAATTGGCTTAACCACAAGACATTACGCGGTTAGTCCGCTATTTTTGCCGGCGGACCCTAGCGAGGCAGCAGCCTATTCTTTACAATAACGAGAAAAAGCCAAAATTTGTGGGATTTAGGATCGGAGACATATATCCGGGTGTTTGTGACGACATCACGTAAAATGGACATGGAAATATCGATCGATTTCAAACAATAGCTGTGTACAACCGTCCCGCTCTGCTTGAAATCAAGGACACGGTAAACGAGGGGAGTTTTTAAAATAGATGTCTTAACTCAATAGCTTGTAGAAGTATTCATTAAGATCATGAACGGTTTGGTGATGACTCTCGAGGAAGACAAGAGATTTTCATGTGTTTGGCTGCTCTATTATGTGAGCAGATTTTGCCGAATATTTGCGAATGGAGTTACTTCATGGAGCTCAGGCAAAAATGCTTCCAATCGCAGTAATCGTTCTTTTCTTGACTCAAGAAAAAAGTTTGGGGCTCTGTTGCTGTTTCAAAAAGCCCTTTAAAACAAAACTAGTTGGAAAAATCGTAATTCTCTTTTAAAAAGCCACATCAACCCCTACTATACCGTTTCAGTTTCAAATCGTATTATCAGTATTTCCTTCAAGCTCTGACGCCAGCATCCACTTTAACGTTGAAACTACTAGTCTATGTCATCTAAATTAGTGAAATTTTCATTGTGGTCTCTCATCCGAGTGCATCTGAGCGTTTTAAATATATTGAGGACTTAAATTGTCATGGCAGTGCTCTGGATACCTGTGGTTTATTCCGAATGGTTAATTTAGTGGTTTCTAGCAATTTTCTCGAGAGAGTTCTGTTTATAACAGGGACCGTCGATGGTATCTGGCGTTCCTTCACATGAAGACCTAAATCCACGGAGCAGACGAGAAACTTCAACCAGCCGAATGACAAAAAGGATAGTCCAAGCATTAAGAGTCAACCAATTTAGGGATATTTTGCTTCATTAAAGCGTGGACAAGCTTCGCACGAAGTGCCGAGGTCACAGGAAGCAAATGACCAGTTAGAACTTGAACTATTGATGAGCCTGCTTGACTTCGCCTTTCGCTAGCGATTTTAACCTTCTACTTTCATAGATTAGTTCTGACCAGGAGACATTTTGATGACTTTCCTTTGCGATGTGATTAATTTCGTTGGTTTTGAAAGAGGTGCCATTTCCCTATCAGGAGGTTCTTGAGGCTAGATACAGCCGGGTGACAGTACGTTACAAAAGACTGTTTTACTCTGTGTGCTACTCTCTTTGTTTTTGAGTGACCCTTCTCTACCGGAGCAGATAACCTAATCATATATTCCTCCGGAACTTCGACGGGTATCCTCTATTCCTTTGTTTAAGCGTATTTTAAAACTGTACGTGTTTAGTAATCGTGGAGCGCGTGGGATTTTTTATTAGGATGCAGCACGCTACTCTTCTTGCAGCTCCTTTCTTTACGCTTGGTAAAAAAGGGTTGACGGACCAGCACGACTCTTGTCAGGCTACCAGTGTAATATAAACGACTTTCTCCGCACTTGCCCGTATGTAAACAAAAACAAAGGCGTGGTTGACTGAGATCCTTTGAGATGGTGGCTAATAACAAATCAAACGAGGTGACTACTTTGGGATTTTTCAAGTTCGTACGGTAGCGACTGAACTATTTCATTCCTAAGGAGACTTTTTATCCCAAGCTATGAAAGCTAGTCAGTGAGTATAAGTGTGCACTTACATTTTCCTCGAAGAGCCCGGAGTAAAGACCTCGTCACTGTCCTCCATTTCTCGTTCTTTCATCCATTCGATTTTGAGCTGAAACAGAGCAAGGAACGCAAGGGGTTACATAATAGACTTTATTACATCGCACGCAGCGCCCATGGGAAAGAATCCTGTGATCTGATTGGCTAACCGAGCGGATAAGATGGGCCGGGATTGCCCGCATTGATCCCACGTATGAAAAATAATAATAATAATAATCATTTGACAAATACTCTATAGCTAAGCAATATCTTTAATGAGAAAAAACCTTTATTGAATCTAACATGAAAGTGTATAAAAAATAAAAGTCTTGCAAGTTACAATTCTCATTTTAGAGAAAAATACCACTAACCTAAACTCCATAATTATATGGCTATGAATAATAAAATTATGTGCTGTTTATATAGTCTATATCTTACTTTAAGTCTCTTGACAAAGGAAATGCAAAGTCTTCAAAAGTTCAACGCAAAAAAATTATAAAAAAATTTACTAAAAAGTTTTACTATAATTTACTATAATAATAATAATAAAAATAATAATAATAATTTGAACATATCAACAGAGTTGAAATGGTAAATTGGCCAACGTCACGGTTATAAAAGCTGACATTTCGAGTGTTAGCCCTTCATCGGAGCGAATAGAGGAATTGTGGATTGTGTGTGCTTTCAAAGCACACACCGCCTCCAGGTTAGCTCAATTGGTAGAGCGCCGGAATGTTGTGCGGGAGGTCGTGAGTTCAAACCCGGCCGGACCAACACTCAGGGTCTTTAATTAACTGACAAGAAAGTGCTGGCTTTGTAATAATATCTGCAAATGGTTAGACTTTCTAGTCTTCTCGGATAAGGACGATAAATGGAGGTCCCGTCTCCTGCAGGGTTGGGGTAGGAGAGGTTAATTTCCCACACACAAGATTACTGTGTGATGGATGTCCTCCCCGGGGTGGGATGGGTGGGTAATAAAGGGGTTCGGTGTCAGTTGGAGCGAAAGTTCTGTTCCTTTCTCCTGCCATTCCTGTGGCGAATGAATTAAACTTAAACTAAACTTAAACAAAGGCAGAAAGTGGAGCTACGTGAATGGTGGGAACATGGCCACGAGAAAAACACGAATAAATTAATGGAAAGAGAAGCATTCGTTCATACCTGTGGGATTTAGACTGCCGGTTTGAAAGATGAGCTTTTGTTCAAGAGTTTTGCGGCTTTCCGTGCTACCCAAGTGTAAGGAAAGACCGCAGGTTGCCATATGTTGCTTAAAATGACCAACCACGCACTTTTAAATGCGCTCTTGCACGATGCAAAAGGTGCCCTTTCATTCACAACACCGAGAAAATATCGGGACCCAAACGATCCATTAACATTACCAATCACTTCACGTGCACCTCCGCCAATGTAATCTATTGCATAACTCACACTTATTACAAAAAGATTTTCATCGGCGAAACAGGTAGAAGACTAGGTGACCAGTTCCAAGAAAACCTTCATGACGTGGAGAGGAACGACAAGGACACATCGAAAGCAGTCGCTAGACATTTTAATTTACCTAATCATTCTAAGCAACATATTGCAATCTGGGGTCTTTCCTTACACTTAGGTAGCACGGAAAGCTGCAAAACTCTTGAACAAAAGCTTATCTTTCAAACCGGCAGACTAAATAAATGAAAGTCTCTGTTTTCCATAGTTCGTCTTTACACGAGGGAGGCGGAAATCGTTCTTTCTTCCTGTATTATATCTATGGATTTCAGAATTTTTTAAAATATTAAAACTATAATCCACAAGGCCGTGAATGTACTTAAAGGTGGCAATGTATCTGTGGACAAGACGCCGTTGGAGCAGTGTTGGCCAGGTTAGATAGTTTAGAGCGTGGGGGGATGAGGCGCGATTCGGCAAATCAAGGATAACTTTTGCAGCTTTATTTTGTAGTATTTGCAAGTCTTCCATGATAGTGGCATGATTCTTGTCTCCCCAAGTGATGTCGGCATAGTCAAAAAGTAGACTTATTAAGGAATTGTACAATGTAATTCGCATTTCTAATGGTAACAGACGATTGACTCGTTTTAGTAAAACGATTTTTTGTTTTATTTTGGTGATTAATGATTCGATGTGCTCGTACCATATCATGTTCTTGTGGATGACTACACCGAGAAATTTGATTGAATTCGTATTTTCACGTTCTTTGTTATCTATTTCAAGCTTGATACCTTGCCAGGTTTGCAATCTGCGATGGCTACCAAACAATAAAAATTTCGATTTTTTTGTGTTCAGTGCCAGATAAATACTTTCAAACCATTGAGCTAAATTAGCAAGGTCGGCATTTAGATGGTATTGAATACGTTTGTAACTCTTACACAATTTCGGGGACAGAAACGCAAAAAGTGGCAAAAGATAGTCAAGACAAACACAGTTGGCTTTCTTTCCGGGCTCTAGATCTTGAAAAAACAAGTCATTCTTAATTCTTAATGAAGCAAAATCTTTTTTGCAATATAATAAATCCTTTATTAACCAAGCTTGTTCGGTCAAGATGGCTGGATATTAGCCTCAGTCTTTTCTTTCCATTTTTATGTACCTCGACTTCGTCTCGGTCCATAAAAATGCAAAAAAAGAACTCGGCCAATATCCAGCCATCTTGACCTCACGCTTGGTTAATAACGCACATGTATTAGACAACTGGATAAATGACATATACCGTCACCCCGTTGTCTCAGGACAGAGGATACCAAACATGAAAAAGCTGTCCGTTAACTTTTTGTCCTATTCCACATATTTTTCTTTCGACGAAATCAATTTTCACGTCTAAGTAACCAAAAAACGAATTAGACACGCAATGAATGGATTGCTCTTTATCGGAGTCTTGTGTTCGCGCAAAGATTCCTGGGAATCTCCGTGCAGTCGAAGAAGACACTTGTCAATGCTTTTGTATCTTTCACTCTGATTACTGCAACTCGCTTCTATTTAATCAACCTAAATATCAACTTGATCGTTTGCAGAAAGTTCAAAACACCTCTCACCACATATTTCCTTTAATACCCTACAATGATTGATTGCCCTGAGGCGATCCCAGCAAACGCAAGGATCCCAAGATTGGCAACGTATTCAGTCAAGTCATCAAGGACTTGATTAGTTGCATAGATTCCGGTAAAATCCACACCTGTTCCTGCCATTAGAGGCGATGCGTTGAATAAAAAAATCATTTGATTTTATTCCTCGACCTTCCATGAAAGTTTTGGTTGGTATTATTGTTAAATGTCAGAATCAGGGAGGTTCTTATGATTAACTTTTCGTCAACATTAAACCAGGAATGAACTCGCTCGTCAAGATTTACCTGAGCCAATGGGATGTCACTGCTGTTCCTGTTCTTGAAGGATTTCTCCGCTGATCTTGAGGAAGCCGTGGTCGGATTCACCTTGTCTGCTACATCAGGGTTCTAAAGAAACAAAGAAACAAATAAACAAAGAGTTTTAAGGTCTTGCTACCAGCTCCTCAGGTCGAAAATTGTGAAACAGCTTTCGCAATAATAACTGCAAAATGATATCGAACTGATATAATGTCCCTTTTCGTCATACAAGTTAAAAGCAGGAAAAGTAACAAATGAGCGTTAGAATAAAAAAAGAAGACTTAATTTAATTTCCAACACCCACAGCACTACTAGCACTGACGAGTGTGAACAGAGTCAACAGGGATACAAAATGAAACCCATAAAATCTATTCTCACCGAAGAAGAGGGATCTGTTTTTGAAGAGTCGCCTCTTTCAGCAGCGAGTTCTCTTTCCACGTCAAATGCCTGTCCTTCTTCAGCTAAGAGTATATCTTGCTCTTCTCAAACATTTTTGAGGTTAGCAATCAGATCTTTGTCCTTTCTTACATCTGCGGAAAACAAGAACATGATTCCGAAGCACATTTGAGAAGTGCATTACGTTCAACACATGATGTCGCTCTTTTTTCCTCGTGTATAAAAAACCTTTACAGTCCAACTGCACTATAAAAATCATGCAAGTGTACATAGAAGTCTTAATTTGACCTCCCATACTCTTACTCTTTTGAAACAAACAGACTTTACACCCTCTGTGATCGCTTAAGGGAGTTTTTACTGTATGCAGACAGTACAACTCGACATAACTTTTGCGTCAGGCATACCCTAGCCGTCACAAACCTTGCTCAGCAATCACTCAACATCCTCCATATAAAGTAATATTATTGAGAAAATGAAACTGTTTCAGCAGCTACCTGATGAGACTAGACGCAGGATGGAACTCTATTCGTCGTTCAGTGTCTTCACTTTGTCCGCGAATAGCCTGATCTGCTCTCGGAGTTTTCCATTTTTAATTGATGCTTTCCTCATGTTTTTTTCCAGTTTTGCCGACTAAGTCAACAACAAGTTAATGAAAAAAACACTACATTAATTAAGTCTCTCTAAGGCAAAGGGAAAAACTGAGCAGTATCTTTGCCACGTTCACGGAGTAGTTAAGCTGAAAGTAAGCCAACTCCTCAGCAGTAATTCAAAATGTGCTTGGACTTAGCCAAGTTGGCAAGTGAGCAAAAACAATCGATCTTCGGTAAGGGAACCTACTGTGAACCAAACTAGAGGATTTTTTAACAGTGTACCCATTTCTTTCTCAGCCTCTCCAAGCAAAGCCTGTCAGTGACAGGTTAATTAATGTTTTTATTTATTGATAAAAATATTAATGAAGTATTCAAATGACTTAGAACATCTGCTGAGAAACATTTCTTATCACAACCTTGATATAGTACAAAATCTCTTTAGTTATTTTCTCCCCACTTAGAGGTGTTTTAAATGAGATGCTTCCACCTTTTACGCAGATCTATCGTCATGTTGGGATGTCTTGAAGTTCCCACACAAATTGACGCATATCTTATTTGAGGAGAGAATAAGGGTGATTGAAACTTACTTGTAAACCGTTCATATGCTCCATTTGATTTTCTGCTTGACTGGCCAGCTGATTGACAGTAAGTTCGTCTGCAATCTGAACTGCTGCTGCCGGGTGGCATAGCGGATCGATCACGCCCTGTTGCTTATGATGCGATGACTGTCCCAAGTATTGGCATCCATATCTGCTGTGGAATCACGCAATTCCTAAACCGAAATTGCAAAAAAAAAAAGTTGTGACCCTCACTTTAGTTTGCACATCTTTTTGGACGTAACGATCGTGCAAACTAACCTTGCTACTCAGAAGCGATCGATGGATAAACGAAACTAAACATTTACCATGTCGTCTGTGCATTCGTACGTTTTCATTCCTTCGCATTTCGATTGACAGTTTAAGAGAGCCACGCCCAGCTTTGCCAGTTCAACTTCGTTGGTATCGCTACAGGATTGCTTGATATGGTCAATGACCTAGGGATCAAAAATGGTCGCAAGGATTTTTGACATGACTAAATTGTATGACAGTTTGATTATTTTTGGCTCAATTTGGAGCTTAATTAACACTGGCGGAAAATATCTAAACGATTACCGAGTCCTGTTGCCCTCTCACCCTCTTTCACTCCCAGATCTCAATAGTAATTCTCCTAACTGCGCGCCATAGAATTCTTAGAATTTAACTCTGAAGCATTTGGTATTGGATTATCTAATGATCCCCCAAGTTACACTTTATTCGCATTACTAGCTTGTCTGCCCGGTAACGGCTTCCTGGTCTGCTTGATATAGGATTGATACTGACAGAACAATTTTTGTCTTGGTCCTCGGAGTTTAAGGGTTACTTGGCTCAAGGTTCAGGGTTGCGTTTAAAATCATTCTAACAGTATGCTGTCCTTGGAGCAATGAACCTCCTTGCACTCATTTGTAACTTTAAGAACAAGGTGCAAGTGATCCAAATCGAATGTCACGAACATGTAGTCGTGCGTTGAAAACCCCACGTGTATATATATTCGCGTGCTAAGCATGCCCCGTAATACAAAAACATCTCTAGAGCGGAAACGTTCCGATCTGTCAAGCTCTGATCCATTACCCGAAAAATAGACGAGATCAGAACTCTTCTTCGGCAGTGTAACCGGGTTTATTGAAAACAGACGTTCAAGGTGAAACGAGAAAGCGTCTTCACCGAAGCACCTACAAATTACAGTTTTCTATTTGGACAGCATGCCTCCTGCTATCCCACAATTCTTAACAAAACAATACGTGAAAACGTGTAACGCAACAAGTTACGCGTGACAGAACAGGAAATAATTTGCATTTACCAGTGTAACTGCATTTAATTGGAAAATATAACATTTACTGCTATTACCAAAACAAGATTTGTGAAATTAAAAACTGTTTGTATAATTTGATGATTTCATACTTACAATCTGATGACAGGTGTCCAATGGTGCAAGATTTTCCATATACCTCTTGTCCTTGGCCAAAATTTTTTCTTCGACTGTCGTCATTTCAAAAGGAACTGGACTGTTCTTCAAATAACGCCCTTGCTCTGCTTCGGTCTCTTCAGTAGACGAGCTAGAAAACGGCCACCAAGCATTGGTGGATACCAGCAACATGCACAAGAACTTGCCAAAGAACAAACAACGCTTTAAATTCATTCTGTATCTACTAAAAAAAATAAGATGGGGATTGGTGATTTAGAATAGAAATGCAATGGCAAAACAATTGTGACTCCCAAGATTATTTTTGAAAGCATATTACAGCCTCAATTTCTAGTGGCGCGATACTTATGCTCAATAACTATTGTAATTTACTTTTCCAAGTGGGTTGAGTAAATTGCCACAGACCGAGATCCTAACGAGCGGACGATTCGAGCATTAATCCTTTGTCAGAGCCTTTCGTCGTCAACCCCTCGTTTTGGTCTGAAAAAGGTCTACTTGGGAAGTTCTTTGAAAAAAATACAGCTGGATTTCAAACCGTAGGCAACAATGGTCGCTTTAGAAATAACGAGCCACAACATTGGACGAACGTACGCGTGCATTCTCGCCAAGGTGACGGTGCTATTAAATTCCTCGCTCGGGAGCTTTCAAAGAATTTACTGCCTAAACGCATATGAGCTTCTAGCTGTCACTCGACTTTGCCAAACAGAGCGCACATTTTCCAGGAGCCTTCAAAACTTACCTGACAAACTTTCACAGAAACTTCTTGCAGTTCAACGGAGTGAAATATTTGATTACACCCTCGTAGTTGACTTTTAAATGTACTGTGCGCAGTTGCACGTGAAATTTTAACCACACGAACTAATTCTCAAAGGACCTCTTTGACGTTTTATTATTCGCGCATTACCTTTGAAGGAAAGAGCAGGTGTCAAATGTCGTCTTTTTTTGTCCAAATGAAAACTTGAAAGGCTGCGATCATTGTTTAGTTATTTGCAACGAACGTGAAACAAAGAAAATTGAGTTTCTCATGCGGATTCCACACTACTCAATCCTTACACAGCCGCCTCTAGAAGTACGCGAGCAACAGAGAACTTGCTGGCAGCCGTATGAATATACAATAGACTGTTCTAACGGTATAAATATACCGTAACTGTTCTACGCGTTCTCTTCTCCAAGGGGCGCCGAAATAATAGCGGCAAAGCAGATATAAACAAAAGCATGACTCTGGGATAGAAGCTAGCCTAGTAAGAGGAGGCCGAAGAAAATACGCCTAACCCAGCATGGCAGATAGGAATGGAATGGGCCAGGAGCCCATCTTCTGAGTGAGCTAACGAGTGTAATTGAAGTCCATACCTCACCATCATAACATGACTACGTCAGACGTTGAAGTAAAGAGGTCGAGGTCGGAAAAATGTCACGAGGGATTCTGTATCTCGATGAGACCAGCAATTTCTAGTCACTTCACTGCTGCAGATAATTTCGTACCTGTTGTAAAATGTTGTCGGTCCTCTTTGGCGGCTCTTAAGCCAAGGGCTGAGACAATTTCGTTGCTGAGACCGAGGCATGGGTAGTAGGGGCGGGAGGGTGGAGCTCGTGGCCGCGAAACCCCTCTTGTTTCTAAGACATAATGCCCAACTTCCTTCAAACAGACTAATAGTCGCACACAATTCATCTGAAAAGTTTTTAAGCTTTATTCAAACAGACCCACAGTTGAAATGCCTCCGAATATCATAAGTTTGAGATAAAAAAGTTTTAGTACAAATATATCATAAATTCCTACTCAATATAGCAATAACGTCAAACTTTTAAAGAGACTGAAGTCCATAAAAATTTCAAATACGTGCGTTTTAATCGCAAATTTCAGACCAAAATTATACTTTTGGGTTCCGCTAATACCATGTACTTATTGACGGAGTTTGGTGGAGCCGAACAAGATCTCACGGTTCACAGTGTTGTCCATGGAAGCCGGAAAATTGGTGCGATTCAATGTCTACTCTTACAAACGTGTCATTTATTCCGAATGTGTGTAGCCCAATTTGCAACTTAGGGGCATGTCATCGATGACCCCATGTGCCGCCTATTTTATATCCCAGTCCGGTTGATCAAAATTTTTTTGACAAAACTAGGTCTGTGAGCCGCGAATGAGAGCCAAACAAATCAGTCAATCGACTCAGTCAGACCCAACTCAGTCAATTGAAGCATTTAAATCTAAAGATTTAAAACCCGTTCGCAGTTTTTTCCCCTCGCCATCACATCCAGGATCAAGGCTACCAATACGCTACGGCTACCCATACGCTACGCAACCCAAGAAAGAGATCTAGAATAATCACTTATTTATGCCTTTACACTGATGCATGTCATGCCATCGAAAAAAGAAGGGAAAAAATTTTTGTTACAATGAGGAAAACAAATATAAATGTCACGTTTTAGCAAAAGGCAAACGGCAAAATCAAACTTTTGCGGAGTGCCTTTAAACAGTTTAAAGTAAATTGTAAATATTTACTTTTGTTGTGACAGAATCATAAAACCTGCTGGCTGTGAATGAGGTAAGTTATTAATCTTTCTGTTTGAAAAACTTAGGGGTTAGAGAGCGAAGTCAGTGGTAATTATAGCAAGCTCAGTTGAAAGTTTGCCTTCGCTGCAACCATTGATCGTTTATACCGTCTGCTTTCAGCAGTAGGTAATTTGTACACTTGAGTGAAACTTCTTGCATCTGTTACAATGTTTCTATTTTGTTTTTACAAGTCTGATAAAAAAAGCTTTAAACTAAAGGAAGGAGGAGGAAAGTGAAGATTTTGCCGTTTCTGTAATTTCTGACCGCTTTGCCTACCCGTCAAGATGGCTTCCAAAACCGTCTCAAGGTCTATTTCAGTTTGTTGTGACTCTTTTGTTTCTCAGAAAATTAATAGTTTCATTTTCTTCTCTCTGTGTCGATTTCTTAGATCAGTTGCGTATCGATGGTTGATTAGATGGCTTTGTGGCTTCATGGGTTGGGATAACCGAAGACCATTATGTGCTTGCGTATATAGTGCTGTTAGGAACAAGTATCCTTCAAGCCACAAAAGAGGTTACAAGCCTGTTGAAGATGAACAACCAGGACACTAAAGTGAAATTTTATCTAATCCTCTATCCTTAAATTATTTTATGTAATAATGTCTCCTTTGTTCCAATGCTACAGACAAATATACTTCCTCCATATTAAGTACATCTTCCCTCTGAAACATGCGAATTATCCAATTACTACAAACTAAACAAAAAGTTGAGTTAAAATCGGAGTCGTTGGAGCTTTTGTCGTATCTCTCGTTGGCACTGAACCCTTGATTAACACTCGGCGCAAGTTTTGTTCGCTCATGCTTTCAACGATAGTAAGATCTCGGGTAAAACATGAATCTTCGAAGTGTGCAGAGCACAGGCAAGCATGTTTATTCACGGGTTCCTTGAAGTCTTCTGGTCTATGTACTTGGACAAATTTCACCCATTTCGATCTTATTTCTGGATTAGAAGGGAACTGATGCATCGTTATACCAGGTGTCTATGAATTATTGCTACAACTCGTCTTATTTGGTGCTCCAGCGACACATCTTTTCCCTCCTTTACGCTTTCGACTAGAGTCCGCCATTGCTGTAGTGTTACACACCATGTGACGTCACGAGGTTAGTTATTTGGTGGTCTGGCCGAGCGAAGTGGCGGTAAAAAAAATTCAAGCGGTGACAGCGATTCAAATGAAAAAATTCAGTACTTATATTTACCGGATTGCTCCCAAATTCCTCAAGTATATTAAAGACGATATAAGCAACTAGAATCTGTCGAAAAAAAAAACTTGTCATATGCACTTTAAGTTTAGTTAATTGGAATTTTGGTCAGAAAACGGCGATGAACAGCAACTATCTTGCTCTTTGATCGTTCGACGATGGTGTAAACAAACTGGAGTTTCTTCAGGCAAGTTCACAGCTCTTGCCAAACCAAGTGGCTGAGGCTTAGAAGTGCGGTAAAAAGCCTCTTTACTGTTCCTTGTTTTACCGACGAACCAACATTTTGCATGAACAGACGAAAAAGTGATCAGAAAAAGCCAACACGACACTGTAAACGTTGCTTCAAATTGAGCCAGTTCGCAACCGTCTTGGAGCTTTGCACAAAAGACCATTTTTCGGCACGAGAACAATTTTTTTACAATTTGTTCACCCCCTCAATTTTTTTAAATTATTTTTTTCAAAAATGAGAATGAAAACCTTATCTTTTTAACGGCTTCCTTGTTTTTTAAACTTTTGTAATGGCTGTTCATTTCCCGCAAAATTTATTGAGATTAAATAAGTGCGCGTCTGAGCCCGCGTTTCATACCGCGGGTCTCTGGCGCACGCGCAGATGTTTTTCATCCCTGTCTCATCAACACGATCTCCTTCCCGAATGAAGGATTATCATAACTTCTCAAATGTGACAAAATGAAGTATAATCATTCAACATCGAGATGACCGTGAGGCTGGTGAACCCTGGGTACCAGATCTATTGAGAGATGATTTTCCCGGGTGATTTCGATTTCTTCGGTGCTGTCGTAGGTGCCTTATTCGGTCACTTGTGTTCGCTTTCCTCGCTTTTTTCGGGCTATTATTTTGATTCATGGCATCCGCTGTCGTGGAAGGTAAGTAAACATTGTTTTAGTATATTAAGTTATGAATTATTCAGACATTAGATGCTGGTGAATATTCATGAGTACGTGATTGCGAATGATACATATATTTTTCAAGCATTCCAATTTTCCAATTAACATTCAGCTTTAAGGTTCTCAACAAAATGTAAGTTTAGAGTGCCCTGGTAAATGCTAGAGAAATACATAAAATTCTCAAGTGCTCAAATTGCAGTCGACGGTTTTATCTGCGGGTTTCTTCTCGACTGGGGTCGCCAAAATAGCCGCCGCAAAAATTACACTGAGGTTGTCAACGTTATGGCTTTTGTATTCTTTGAACATATTTTCGAATTTTTGTTTGATCAGTAGTCCATATGTTTTCTATAAATATATAGAATCCCATCTCCTCTTAAGCGCGGCCGATACTTCGGCATCATTCGTACGCTAATAGTTGCACACGTGGGAAAGCTGTCAATTTGAGTTTGCACTGTCTCACTTACAACTGATAGCAAGGGCTTCAAAGTTAATTAAATAAAAGGCCATGAGCTAATATATTGTTTTCATCAATGCAATTTCCATCTCTCTCTACCCTGATGTATGAGTGGTAGGGCTATGTTTGCCAACATTTTCAATAAAGGCTGAAAGTTTCAAAAGAAACTGTGTTGCTGCGTTGGTGGGGGTAACAAGGTAATTTGGTTATATCAACAAAGTTGAAATTGTAAATTGGCCACTGTAACGAGTAAAAAAGCTGACGTTTCTAGCGTTGGCCCTTTGTCAGACCGAATGACAAAGAGCCGATGCTCGAAACGTCAACTTTTTTAGTCATTACAGTGGCCAATTTACAATTTAACAACATAGTTGATATAACCAAATATTTTCAATACTCTGGACATCATTTTTAACTTGGAAAATGGCAAAGCCATTAAATTTTGTACTTACGTGTAAAAGGAGCTACGTGATTGGTGGGAACATGGCAACGAGAAAAACACAAATAAATTTTTCTCGTTGCCATGTTCCCACCAATCATGTAGCTCCTTTTTCTGCCTTTAAAAGCACACACAACCCACAATTCCTCTATTTGCCCCGATGAAGGGCTAACGCTCGAAACGTCACCTTTTATAATTGCATGGTGGCCAATTTACCATTTCAACTTTGTTGATATATTCAAATTACTAAAGAATGGACAGTTGGTCGCGAAGATGTTTCTTTTTCACACTGTTTAAAAAGATACACAGATTTTATTAAAAAGTTGGACCTGAAAATTTGACTTTGTTCATTTCTTTTGGCTTGTCTATAAAATTGGGCAATAGATATAGAATCGAATGGGGTATATTTAGTAAATAAACCCCTTCGGGTTGCTGGTATGTCAGCTGATAATGTCCGCAGCTGAGAGATTGTCCAAAAAATGAATATTTGGCCACGAAGCAAAGCTTCGAGGGCAAATATGAAATTCTGAGGGCAATCCTCCAGCTGAGAACATTATCAGCCGACATGCCAGCAAGCCAGAGTGGGGTTATTTATTTTATAACCCTCCCATTAATTTTCACATCGCAATTAAACTGCACGTGAACACAATGAAAAAGCCAGTGGTGATCTGATGGTGAATGCACGTGATTGATGCAAGCAAAAAAAAACGAGTTTGGTTTCCTTCCATGTAAATAGGAGAACGGAAAAGTTGAAACTCTTGTGTTGACTATGTTTCTTTTTACGGAAAAAATCGGAGGGCAAATATCAACACAGACAGGAGTTATTGCATGATAACTGTCCTGTGATTTTGCACCACGTGACGTAAAGTAACCAATAATGTAACCAAAGCGTAAAGTAACCAATATGCCTAATCTAATTTTAACCTACAAAAAAGTATCACTACTAGTGTGGACAACGTCAGACAGAAATGCGTCAATAAAAACTCAATTAGTGTAGACAAGGCCAAATTAAATCCGTGCAATGACATGGTAATTTTTTTTGTGTTATTTCTATTCTATTTACTAGCTGGTGAATGGTTACAACAAATTTGCTAGGGTTCATATTACATTATTTTTATTGTCTGAAATGTGGTCAGAAACTTTAGTAATCTTTGTTATAATGGGTTGGTAAAGAGCTCTATAGTCAGGCCAAATTTCATGAGCTATTAAATGAGCTATTAATCTCAGTTTTGGTAGCTTGAAGTGGCTTAGTTATACTTCTCACAGCTCCCTATCTCCTAGATATAATGCTAATGATTTGCAGGTTACCTCCATCTGACATGTTATGTTGTGCCAGGAAATATTCCTTCAATGCCTCCTTCATGGAAGTTGTTTTGGTTTGCAGTCTGCCTGGCCATCTGGAATATACACAATTAGAGGAGCTCTTTAAATTCTACAGGGGTTCTGTGCTACACTTTATTTTGCAGTTTTCAGTAACATATTTTGCATACTCTGAAATTCAGACCTAAAACAATGGCTACATTTTTCACTGCTGACAATCATCTTAGCTAGCAGACCTCTCTGGAAACAAAGCTTCACTTCAACCAGGTCAAAAGGTCACATCTGTCAGTTGTGACTGGTAGTTTTCGAGCTATTTTGCTTCTTTCTGTTTTTCAAGGTTTGTTAGCTGTTGCCATAATTATTATTGACAGCAACAGGAAATTGCAATCATTAGTTGGGTTTTTAACTTCAGATTTTTGCATTTAGGCCCAATCTGGTCTAAGCTCCCTGTACTGTACAGAGTGCTTTTACAGGCACCATTTAAAGTAATTAATATACCAATATGAAGATGCCTAGGAACTTTTTTTGAAAATGATTAGGAACATCACATGTACATAATTTTCTTTAATTTCAGATTTAAATTCTAAAGAGGTTTTCAGGCCAACTAAAAGACCATTCAAGGTATGAATATCTAGTAGCTTACATTTAAAGGTTATTTAGGTTATTCAGATTAAATGCTTAAATGGTTATTTAGATTAAATGCTTTCATTTCTGTTTGTTTCATAGATTGTTAAAAAATAATTTACAATTCAATGAAGTATGTTGTTTTTGAGTGAGAACTGTTTAACTCCCCCTCCCCTCCCCCACTTCATAATGTAATTAAGGGGTCTTTATGGATTTTGAATACTGTGGAAATGTAAATGATAGTAATATTAAATTTGGATATTTTAAGATAATCATATCAAATCACCTTTTCAGCAGAACCCCGCCCTTGATACAAGACAGTTTTAATACATGTTCAACTATTTTGTTTTTCTAGGCGAAAACTACAACATTTATGTACATTTGCCTGCCTAATACAGACACCTGTTAAATGAACAACAGACACCTTTCCTTGACCCCTGTAACATTTTCTCAGACAAAGTTACCCTCACCTAATTACCAAACCTTCTGTAGTAGGTTAATTTTTCTTTCTTAATAAGAGGCTATAATTGTCAACTATAATTTAAAAAAATGTAGTTAAAGTTGCCGGAATGAAAATTTGTATTTGCTGAATGTAACTATTTATTAATCACCTGTGATCACAATCACTCACACACTCACACTCTTTGTTCCTATGGGTGGAGTATTTAAAGGCTACACCTGTGATCATGAATAAATACTAAATTTATCATAAATTATCTATAGTTTATTTGCTATAACTGCAAAATTATAGCCTTCCTGTAGGGTGACTAAAATGGTCACAACTAGGATAAGGGCAATTGTGCAGCTGTTTTTTTACCATGCAATTTTGTGTTGTATGTATTTTGTATGTATTTTGTGTTAGCAGTAATTAAATTTAAATAAAAATAACAAAAAATAAAAATTATATTTTCATTCAGTTAAAACTCACCTAGTAACATAATAATAATAGTAATCAAGGCTGTGCTCTAAGGAAAATTGAATGGAACCCAGTGTTCTGAAACTGTGTAATCCAGGGTGCCCAGCATATGCTTTGTATGAAAAAACTAAAATTTCCGAGTCGCCCAAGAGCAAAAGTAAGGCGCCAGGGGCCACCGGGCACTGCAAGAGCACAGCCTTGGTAATACTGAGTAATTCGTTCAAAGTTTTTTTAAAAAAACTTTTTTTTAATGTTTTCTGAGAAACCATTTTTTCTAGAACTTTCACAAGCCTTCATTATTGAATATGGCTACAGTGTCTGTTATTAGGCCAAAAATATTGCAGTTGAATCCCTCAAATGTAATTTTCTCTGCCAAATATTATTAAAGCAGATCAATTAATCTATTTTAAACTTACCTTTAACTATACCTTTAACTGTACTTAATTATAACGTTCTATCAACATTTACTGATCACATTTGCACTCTGGCCTAAGAGCGGCAAGATAGCAGGATTCAATGCCACACGAACAGAAAATTAGTTTTATAGTACACCTGTACTTAATTTAAAGCAGCAATGTGAAAATTAATAGAAATTTTTGTCATTTTATTATTCTATTACAGAAATGTAGCATGTGTGGTGGCATGAATTACAATGCATCCAAAAGTTGCAAGATTGAAGGATGAGGAGCAGCATTCCAAATCAAACGATCTGACTGGGAAAAACTGGCACAAAAAATAAAACACATGTCACCCAACAAAGGAAGCTGTTGGAGTATCGGGTAATAAATAAATACTGTATTTAATAAATGATAACAATCATTATGATAACAGTCAGACTTCAAATAAATCCACTAGCAGATAGTTGATATATTATAATTTTTCCACACACAAACAAGCAACAGTTACGTGTATTTTCATTTTGGCTTCTGCTCAAAGCTACCATTGGCCCATTTTTTGTCCTCATTAAATGAATTTCAGAATTAATGAAAGGTTTTATATTTAAATCCCTATATACATATTCGATCAGCAGGGATTTGCTAAAGCAAAGGCATAGAAAAAACCAGGAAAGATTTATTACTCGACGTTTCGGGGTCATCGTGACTCCATTATCAAGAGACTAGTTTAAAAACATGCAAATAAGGAAAGGTACAAGAATAGCATAAATTAGACTGAACGGCTTAAACAAACACCTTGGCGCGGATGGAATCCGTTTGCACGTTCAGTGTTGGCTTACGCATGCGAATATACAACATTTCATTAACAAGGCAATCAAATTTGCCGTTACATTTCGTCTAAGCTCGAAGTTAAGCGTGACTGTCCAACCAGTGTTCGTTAGCCCTAAGCTCGATCAACAGCTTAAGCAACACGAAATTAAGCCCCCTATTGTTAACCAACAATGTATCGTTTATGAATTTAAATGTAACCTGTGTGATGCAGGGTATGTGGGCTATACTCGTGGTCACTTACACGAGCGCGTAGAAGGGCACAAAAGGAAATCATCCTCTATCTACAAACACTACCACCTCCAGCACAATAGTGAAATGCCTGAACGCTTGATCGAGCAATTCAACGTCATCACGAAATGTAACGGCAAATTTGATTGCCTTGTTAATGAAATGTTGTATATTCGCATGCGTAAGCCAACACTGAACGTGCAAACGGATTCCATCCGCGCCAAGGTGTTTGTTTAAGCCGTTCAGTCTAATTTATGCTATTCTTGTACCTTTCCTTATTTGCATGTTTTTAAACTAGTCTCTTGATAATGGAGTCACGATGACCCCGAAACGTCGAGTAATAAATCTTTCCTGGTTTTTTCTATATACATATTTACTTGACAAATGTTGCTGCACTGAGTACTTGTTTGTTGATGCTTTTAGATTTGGCTTACTAGCATTCATATATTTTGAGTCCAGATATTAGCAATGATGACAACAATGATGAACATTTAATAATAATAATAATTATGATAATAATAATAATAATAACAACACTAACAACAACAACAGAAATATTAAAAAATACCATAATGGTGATGATGAAAATGAAAATGATAGAGCATTAAAAAGCACCTCAACTGTAAATTCCTGGCTTGTAACTCTCTATTCTACTTCCTATGACCTTATTTTATTTGCTGCAATGTGATATATATTCAGAAATGCTAATGAGAATATTTCATGTTGTTTGTTTTTCAGGCAAATGTTTTTATATCAACATCATGGTTGGGATGTTGTTGTTTTGTACTTCAATAAACATGGTACTGGTACATCTGTACATACTTATGGCACACCTGGTGCTGGGCTAAAATTTGTGTGGTCGGATAAAAGCAATGCATCAAAATATGGTCGAGTAACCACAAAGCTCTTCAAACAATTTGCCAAAGGTAAGTAAAAATAGCAATAATGATAAAAATAACGATATTGATAATAATGATAGATCCCAGTAATAAGAAAAGTCCTTGAGATCTGGGGTTGCAAGTCTTACATGTCATGTCCTATTCAACTGATTTTCTGAAGGAGGTATAGGAGTGTCTTGCAATTCTTTTATAGTATTGTCCCTTACAATGCTGACCAACACAGAAAAGGTAGCAAATTATCACGTTAAGAAGGACAAAATGCACTAATTGAATATAGTTTAGATTCTTTTGGAAAATTACTTATACTTAAATGTTATTTTTCTGTGTAGACGTTCATGGCAGGGATAATGCCATGGATGATGACCCTGACGATCCATCAGTTACTGTCAGTTTTGGAAATGATACAATGTCCGTAATTTGTACTGGTATCGCACCAGAAGGTGGGAATGGTACCATAGAGAATCCAGCAGATCAGACTGGGGGACTAAATGGGTGTCAGGCAGGTGGTGTGGGGCATGGGCAGTTGGCCAGTGTGGGTGTTGGTGCTGGGTATGGACAAATGGCTGGTGTGGGAGGTACAGCAATTGGCAATGGGAGTCAGGCAGGTAGTGCGTGTCGTGGTGAGGTGGCTGGTGTGGTTGGTGCCTTAGGTGGCAATGCATGTCAGCCAAGTGGAGCTGGGTGTACCTACGTGACTGATGTGAACACAGCGACAAATAGCAGTGGGAGTCTGGTAGGTGACGCTGGGGATGGGCAAGTAGCAGCAAAGGAGGGTAATGGAGTGGTTTATGTTGTTGATGACGAGACTCTCTCTGTTGGTATTGTAGACGAAAATTGTGTGACGCTTCATGGCCATAAAATTGAAAGAGGGTTTGCTTGTATTTTAATTACTTACATAAAAACGCCAACTGTGCCAGCACCAGTAATTTTGGGCGATCCTGAAGAGAACAGTCATCTACAGAAAGGGATCTTCTTTGTCTTACCTATTTCCAACTTGTTTAGGTGCGAAAAGTATATCGCGGGAGACAAAGTATGTCATCATCATTTTCTGCACCCTCTTCCAAAGGCAGACATTCCTCGTAGTCATTACCACTTAATGCAGCTTTGAACTTGGTAGCTGCAGAGCAAATCTGACTCTTGCAAAAGGCAATTCCCTTTTTGGTACAACTCAACTTTCCTTGAAGAACCACAGCACTCATTGAACAACTTCTGTACTTCATCTCCTAGACACATGAAAAGAAAGAGGGTGTCGCAGAGAGAAATATTGATGCTACGTTACTTTTACATAGTGTGTCTGAATGTTTGCATGGTATGCCATGGACACAGAGTAGTGTAAAGCAAAGTGTAAGCACATTATTGTAAAAGAGTGCACAATGTAATGCAAAAGAGTAAGAAATGTACTGCAGTTGTGAAGCAAAGGATAGTTTGAAAACTAAAGAAATAAAGAAATAAATAAGTACGTACGTAGATAAATACATAAATAAGTAAATAAGTAAACACAAAGATAAAGGTAATTACATTTTCTTCCATCTCGGGTTGCAAAGATGCTTCGTTGTTGTCGCGTGGTACGTCTGAACTGCTTTCAGGATCTTGACAGGGAAAAAGAACAAGAACGCTTTATCAAGATTATTTTCTATTAAGCAAACTGTTAATGTTAAGAACAGGAAAGACTAATGGTTATGACATGCTCACGCGCTAACTTATCCTGTAACTCCACAACAATCCTTTCAAGCCGAGGAGTAGTAACATTCATGTAGAACGCTACAAAGTTTGCCATCTCTTTTTTTACGAGAGAAATTTCTTCATCCCATCTCGTGATCATTTCATGTTTTTCAACGATGAATTTCTTGATTCTCATTGGTGTACCTATATGGATGAATGAAAACTGACTTGAATTACAAAAACAATGCATTCTCAATAATTGGTGCCAGTTTTTGGAATGAGATACCACGAAAAAAGAGAGCTACCCAAAAAGTCTTTTAAGGCTAGAATTAAAAATGAATAACCAAGAATGCTGGACGAAGAAAATTCCTTTCTTATTAAACACGAGATTATTCAAGAACAGGAAACTTTATGTAATTAAAATCAGTGTCTTCTCTCATTATTCTCCCCTCATTTTGTTTTAGCAATCTTAATATGCAGAAACTATTATAATAATATTACATGTAACTAAATCTTAATTGTTATTAATGTTATTTAATTGATCTAGTTTTATGCATAAGCAATCAATGGCCCGCCTAGATTAGCATTTACTATTTGCAAAATAACATTTTAAAAGGAAAGAAAATAAGCGGCTTGTTGTTGTTGCTGTTGTTGTTGCTGTTGTTGTTGTTGTTGTTGTTGTTGTTCTTGATTTTAATGTCCTGCGTGCTCAGGTTAGACAGAGGTAGGAAAAAACGCAACACCTCGGAAGAGGCCTGATCTATTAGAAGTTGTGAACAGTTTGCTGGTACAATTTGCTTGAGAGGGGCAGTGCTGGAGCATAGTGTCTTTCTAAAGACACCAACACAATGACCATAGCTACTAAGCTACCCCCTATCACAAGTGTGTCTTATCTTATTTAACAAATGGTAAACACCACAGCGTACACTATTGAGTTATGGATGCATGCGGGAGGTTGCTAAGCATGAAAGAAGCATAAGAGTCGCTCGAGGCAATAGCCGAGAGTGACTCTAGCTTCTTGAGTGCTTAGCAAACCTCCCAAGTGCGTCCATAACTCAGTAGTGTACGCTGTGGTGTTTACCATTTGTTTTATGACATAACATTGATACATTGTAGCTAAAGAGTTCCATTTTATTTAACAAATCTTACGTGACCACAAAAAACAATCGCGCGCGGAAAAATAGTCTTTGCATTTGCTCACGTCAGCAGCGTACACCCATGGGCAAATGGCGGACGCTAAATTGATCAATCAGAGCGCGCGCTTTGCTTTGGTTATGTTATAAATAAAATTAGTAAGTTGTACAATGTACAAGAAAATACTTTATCAATGATAGAATGAAAATATACTTAGAACAAAAATGACAGCTACAAGCTGAAATACTCAACAAAAGAGACAAGTTGAATTGAGTACTAAAATTCACAAAGTTTACCTGTTGTGTTTCCCAATGGGAAATTCCCCTTCATAAGTTCAGAGACAGTAGCTTGCAAAGCTTCATTGCCTTCTTTCTTTTGATTGTACTTATCTATTAGGGAAGAGAGCTTATTCTTGTTTGAAGAAGTCTTTTTGCGGAGGTGTGCACGCTGTTTGGACAAATCTAAATAAGATAAAGCGTGAGTACAAATGGTAACATAATTTTGTCTGTTTAATAGCTATTTAGCAATAGTAATATTTACAGTAAAGCACTATTTGAGCAATAGTGGAAATCAGACCTGAAAAAAATTTCAGGCCTGTACGGGATTCGAACCACTGACCTCTGCGATACTAGTGCAGCGCTCTACCAATTGAGCTAACAAGCCAACTGGGTGCAGGCCATCAAATTAATTCGATATAAACCCGTATCGCAGAGGTCAGTGGTTCGAATCCCGTACAGGCCTGAAATTTTTTTCAGGTCTGATTTCCACTATTGCTCAAATAGTGCTTTACTGCGAAGGATCGTTCTTATATACGTCTCATAACCGTAGTTCACACATATGTTTCATATGTTTGTTGTTGTTTGATTTATCATCTACGGGTTTATATCGAATTAATTTGATGGCCTGCTCCCAGTTGGCTTGTTAGCTCAATTGGTAGAGCGCCGCACTAGTATCGCAGAGGTCAGTGGTTCGAATCCCGTACAGGCCTGAAATTTTTTTCAGGTCTGATTTCCACTATTGCTCAAATAGTGCTTTACTGCGAAGGATCGTTCTTATATACGTCTCATAACCGCAGTTCACACATATGTTTCATATGTTTGTTGTTGTTTAATAGTAATATTGCATAAATACTGACCTGAGTGTACCGTCTTGACAGACTCTGTGCCATGCCATTGATCTTTCTTTGATTCCAAGCAATAGCATGCTCAGTAATGAGCTCCTCACGATCTAAAAGATATGAATAACCTACCTTTCAGTTGAATGTATATAACTTCAATTAACTAAAATGAAGTAACTGACTAATTAAGGTCTAGTTACAACTCTGCGAATTTGTTTGATTCTAATTTGTCAGTCCTTACTGTTTTCTAATTGCCTTAAGTTGAATGCCGATGGACCTCCATTGTTCATACTGTATCCCTGGATATGAAAAAATCTATAAAATGTTTTACACCATGTTCACTGCCCACTGTGCCAAACCATGCCAGCAGCCTGCGGTCTCAAGTCCTGTCTCATCTAGTTTAGCTGTCTTTCTACCCTTATTAGAAGCAGCCCGCCAATGTGATTCCCCACACATATTGTCTTGTTCCTTGTTGCAGCATTTAATAACTATTAATACTGTGACAGAAAAGTCAAAATTTCATGCAATCCTACCAATATAGAAACTTGTCACAGCTTGCTAAGAGGCTATAAACTTAGTACTAAATGATTGGAGTAAAACTGCATATACACACACCTTAGATTTGGACTGCTTTGCATACACTTTGTTCATGTGACTATCAACATCCCCCTTGTTGGCAATAAAAAGATCTTCATAATGTGATTGCCTCCTTTGTCTGTAGAAGAAAACAATTATAACTGGCTAAAATGTATAATTTTTTCATGATATAACTGCATAATTATTATTAAAGACAATGGATGATAACAGTTACTATTGTGCCTAACCTAATGATTAAACCTCAACTTTATATATCTTTAGTATAAATAAACTCAACAAAACACACCAAATTAAAATATAAGTAATGCAATAACCAACAGCCACTTGTATTCAGGCCACTAATAAAAGTAAAATTTACAAAATTTGCACCCTTCATTCGATTGTACAAGTTTTATGAGCATTGATAAAATGTTGGGTGTTTTTGACATTGTTCTGTGTAGACCTTTCCTCTAGAATAAAACCTACCCTCCAGATGAACTGTAATGATACAGTTTCATATTTCCATCAACATGGCAGGAGTGCTGAAAGATGGAACATGTAGGGCAAATAATCCCGTTGTGACCTTGCAGATGACCCAATTCAAACTGGCAGAATTTCCACTCTTTAAAAGATTTACTAAATGTGCTGTGATTGATGGTTGGTGCCTGAAAAAATAAAATAGAAATATCAATTTAGGTAGGTCAGTGTTAAGGACATTAGCCAGAAGGCTCACTTTTTTGATTGATTATTGATTAGTTCACTAATTTCAGAATGATCTTAGATAGCCACATAGTTACAATGCTTATCTATTTTTCTGTATTTCCATTGGTTTTGTAATCGGACCTTTCAGCGTCACCATGTGCATATAAAAGGCAATTTTAGCGTCCCTTTAATCAGTTCTTCGTAAGTTTTGAATAGCCTTGGTAAACTTTCGCCCTTTCGTTTTTCTCAACCTCTGGCACAAGCGGGACCAATATGTGAGTACCTTTGTAACTTTGTCTTTCCCTCTCCAGTCTTTTCAGTGTTGGGCGACAATGTACAAACAAATATTCAATGATCTGTATAGATTTAAGATTCAAAGGCCAAATTCGCGCCAATTTGCAAGTCAGTGAACGCCCATCATTTAGATAGAACAATGGGCTGTTTATCAGTCATCAAACTCTTTTAATTTGTTTCCAAACTTTTGTTCTGTTTCACTTGTATTGTTAATCTCGTTATAGACTTTAGAGCCCAGTATTTAACATGCAATTCTTTGATCACATATTCCCCGGCTTTTCGTTAGATTGATAGAACTTCGTTGTATTGTTGTTTCAGTTTACGATCGATCGTTTGATAGATTGATTGACTGTCAGAATAATCATTATTTTCGTCATTGATTGTGGTTCGCGGTCGATTGCTTTTCAAGAATAAAGATTCGTGCAAACAGTCAACTTTGGGTTGTCATTTTCATCAGTAAAATAGTCCCAAACACCTCGTTAACCGCGTTTTGGAGCGACATGCCCTTGAACTTTAGAATTTAGATTTTGGTCGCTGTAAACGCTACAGTCAGTGATAGTAACTACTACATAAAGTACAGCAGACAGCACAAAAGTAAGATTTCCACTACATTATGTACACAAAAATCTCAAAAAAAAAACAAACAAGGTTTAAAACCTGAAAATTACATTGAAATGTTCTAGCACCAAACTTAAAAATATGTGAAAAATCTATAGACAATCATATTATTACGTCAGAGCCAAGAGCAAGTCATGTAACCCCATACATTTGCTACATTGTCTCTAAAATATTACAATTCAAAGATATGTGTTAAGCAAGAATGTGTCAGAATACAATTTTGACCATTCAATAAACCACTGTACAAAAAATTATGCAGAAACATAAGTGGAAAATTAAATAAAATTAATTCAACTAAAGAAAAGCATACCCTTCCTTTCATAACTGATACATCCTCAAGTGCATGAATAAAGGAGCTTTCTGATGTCCCAGACATTCTTTTCTGGATTGAATCCCATAACCTGAATGATTGTTGGTCAAACACATAACTGGTGTCAGTGGGACTCCCACACCAAAACCCTGCTTGGACAACATCAATCAGAGACCAGGATAGAATGATACTGTTGCAGTTGGAACACTGGATTATGACTTTGTTCAAATCGTCCTGAAAAAAAAATTATTCACTTCATGAATAATGATAACATTAAAGTAGAGTAAAATGGCTTCAACTAGGAATTCCCATAACTATAGGTAATAAATTAAGGTGAAACTAATTAAAATTTTAATAAAATGAATCTCTCCTTATGATGCATTACAATCTAATTGATTACCATAAAAGGACATACCAAAACGTAATTTGAGATAAAGAGCAAGCCATATTACTTTTATTAATTCACTTAATAATTAGATACAGGAAATTAGAAAAATCCAGGACAGTTTAAGCAAACAGACATTATTACCTTTTTTCATTAACTATTATTAAGAAACCAGAAGATGGAACTTGTTGTATGACTCCATCCTCTTTACAACTTGAACATTGATCTGGTATATTAGGGACTGGAAAAGACTTATCTAAGGAAAAGAGATAAGCAAAGCTACATTAAAAATGTTGTTTTGCATTGTGATATAACATAATCATCATCATCATAAATTTCTCTTTGAAACCACTTCTGACTTTAAAGCTAATTAATACATGTTGGATGAGTCTCCATCCACCTTTACTTGCTTATGCTAAGTTCAATTTGAATATGGTGGTTTAAAAAAAATGTATAATTAAGCATATGAAGTGAAAATAATAATTAAAAAAAATGGCAAATCAAATGTACAACCCTATAAAAAATAAACTCTCTTTCTTTACACTCCCCACTTACTTCATTAAATCAAGTTGTCCCAAGAATGCCTTATTAAATAAGCTTAAGGTGATTCCTCACATTTTGTGTACCCTTACTGCGTATAGTTGATAGCATCATTCGCGCATGCTCATGCATGTACACATTGAAAATATAGTAGATTTGCCTTGATATCGAGATCTATAGGTGGATAAAAGGCTACAGCTTACTAATGAGCACAGGGGCCCAATTTTTTCCAGTCATTATTGGCAATTTATCATTACCTTTGCATGAGAAACGATTGATCTCATTAACAATAATAATAATAATAATAATAATAATAATAATAAACAATCTTTAAGGAGGAAGCGCCCGTCACGTAAATACGCGGTTTTCAGGGAGGTCCTCCGTAAAAATAAAAAGTATTAAAAGATAAAACAAGAAATAAAATCGTCACAGATCTAAAACGGCGTATATCTAAAGTTTTATCCATCATTTAAAGTGTTTATGCATTAAGAATCTTGTAAGGTTTTCCTTAAAAATTTTGCATGGCATTGGCCTTCTTAAAAATACTGGGAGGGACATCCAGTCATTTATAAAACGGAAGTAGGACACCCTCTTTCCGCATTCCGTTTTAGGTTTAGGCAGTCTAGGTAAGTAGGGAGTCTAGGTAAGTAGCCATTTCTAGTGCTGTAGCCATACGAACTTCTCAATGTCATTAAAGTGATTGATCTACATTTAAGTGGGATGTTGTGAAAAACAGTTGTATTGCAGGTGTTTGGATAAAAGAACATTCTGTCCCAAACAAAACTTACGCTTGACAATTGATGGTGGTGTTTCAACAAGTAGGAGGCGATTGAGAGTGTGGAAGTGTATTTATTTTAATCACCAAATAAGGTAATGCCCAAATACGGCAAGTAGCACATGGCGTGTCACACAACATCGTAACATCTCCCTTTCTTTGTCAAACAAAGCTGAACATGGCCATAAACTAAATGTCAAAAAATAAATAATAGAAATGCAAAACGAACTTAACCCGACACAACGAGGAAACGAAGTAAAAAAAATTCAAAAGGTTCACTGAAACTAATGTCTCTGTACAGTCCTAAGCCTAAGTTGCACTTTAAGATCCAAAGACCTAAGTTAAGTAGTCACTTAGCCTAGCGGGAGGTTTTATTATTCTGGTCCTTGTTCTCTTGACTGCTGGTGATATTGGCTTGGGTCCAGGGACCATCGCTGGCGGTGAGCTGTGCTTTGAAGGCTGACTTGTGCTGAGATCAACTATCTTAGATGAGGGAGTCGGCGCAGCTGGTTTCTCAGCTGGTTTTAGGAAAGCACGGTTTCGACGGACCAGGTGGTTGTTAGCCTCCGTCTTCACTACATAGGACCTGTCGGAGAGTTTCTCAACACAGGTACCTCTCTTCCATACGTCGTTCTTCTGTAGAGGGGCCACCCTGACGTCCTGTCCTATTTCAATTTCGGGTAAGGGACGGGAGGAACGATCATGATAGAACTTGGCTCTCTGTCTTTTTAGCCGGAGTAGTTGATCCACATTTCCTGGTACTTTCGGGTACAGGAGGTTAGTGGCAGTTGGAAGTAGAGTTCTTGTGCGTCGGGACATAAGTCTCTGTACTGGACTTGAACCTATTGACTCTGTAGGGGTATTTCTTTGATCAAGCAGTGCTAGCCAGGGGTCTTTGTGGTCCTTAAGGGCTTTTTTTAGTAAAGACTTGGTCACTTTCACGGCTGCTTCTACCTTACCATTCGACTTGTGATGGTGTGGCGAAGAGGAAACATGGACAACTTCCCAACTGTGTGTGAACTGCCTGAATTCCTGACTTGTAAATTGGGAACCGTTGTCAGTGATCAAAGTGTCTGGTATCCCATGTCTGCTAAACTGCTCTTTTAGAAACTCAACCACAGCACTTGATGTGTTCTCTTGCAACATCTTCACTTCGATAAAATCCGAATAGAAGTCTACGAGGACTATGTAATCTTTTCCATTAAGCTTGAACTGATCCGCCGCAACTCTACTCCAAGGGCGGTCCGGAATCTGATGACTTTGCATTGGTTCCTTTGGATTTTGGGATTGCCATTCACTGCAGATGGAACACTGTGAGACTTGGTCACGTACATCTCCAGTCATGTTTGGCCAAAACACGGAGTCTCTTGCTTTGCGAAGGCAGGCTTCTATGCCCAAGTGACTTGAATGTATCTTGGACATAACTTCAGGCCGCAAGACACGTGGAATTATTACTCTTGAACCCTTGAAGAGAACTCCATTGTGTATTGACAGCTCATCACGATAGTTCCAATATTCTCTGATGTTAACAGGTGCTTGATCTTTCTGAGCTGGCCAGCCACTGAGAATGGTGGTCTTTAGAACTTGCAAAGACTCATCCTGTCCAGTGCAGCGCTGTAGCTGTTCCAGTCGTTCAGGGGATATCTTCAAGGCTTGCATCGGGTTACTTTTCTCCAAATCCACTGAGAACACTTGAAAGGTATCTTCGGGCACTGTGTTTTCATGTTGTGCTGCTCTTGACAAGTGATCTGCTAGTAACATCTGACTCCCAGGTTTGTAGCTGACTGCCAGATTGTATTTCTGTAGTCGTAACAACATTCTCTGTAGACGGCACGGTGCTGCGAGCAGAGACTTCTTGAAGATGGACTCAAGGGGTTTATGATCCGTTTCTATGTAAATCTTCTCTCTGCGAGCCAGATACTGATTGAACCTCTCACATCCAAACACAATTGCAAGGCACTCTTTTTCGATGGTGGCATATCTTTGCTCTGTCTTAGAGAGAGTTCTGGATGCAAACGCTACGGGCTGTCCATTTTGTAGGAGAACTGCTCCTATGCCTTTGTCACTGGCATCTGTCTGAATAGTTGCCTCTTCTTCTTCATTGTAAAATTTCAGAACTGGGTGCTGGATGACTAGCTGCTGTATGGTGGTGAAAGCTTTATCATGTTGTCTGGCCCATGTAAACTTGGCTGGACTGATGGTAAGTTCTCTCAAAGGTGCAGACACATCCGAGAGTTTGGGTAAGAATTTAGACAAATAATTGACAAAACCAAGTAGGGTCTGAACTTCACTCGTGGATGTTGGCTTTGGCATGTTCTTTATGGCTGTGACCTTGTCTGGATCAGGTTTTAGTCCCTCTTTAGAGATTACATGACCCATAAATTTGACCTCGGCTTTTCTCAGCTTGACTTTGGACTTGTTAAGCTTTAGGCTTATTCGTCTTGCTCGCTCCATTAGGCGTGCGACATTTCGATCATGATCAATTTGAGCTTCTGCATCTGTTGCTCCGTATCCTACCACCAGGATATCATCTCTGATCACTTTGACTCCATGAAGATCAGCTAGACATTCTTGAAGTTTGCTTTCAAATATTTCAGGAGCAGGACTTATCCCAAAGGGCATTCTGAGGAAACGGTATCTTCCAAGAGGCGTCCAAAAAGTTGTTAATTTACTGCTTTCCTCATCTAAGCTCACTTGGTAAAAACCATCTTTTGCGTCAAAGGAGCTAAAGACTCTAGCTTTACTTAGATCAGGCAAAAGTTCCTCTAAGGTTGGCATTTGGAACTTTGGACGCTGTATAGCCTTGTTTAAATCTTTGGGATCTAGACAGATTCGGATCTTATTCGGTTTAGCTACTACCACCATGCTATTTATCCACTCTGAGGGTTCCTCAGCTTTCTTAATGATCCCTTTTTCCTGAAGCTCGGCAATCTTCTTCTTCACATCTTTTCGAAGGGCTACCGGAACACGACGAGGAGAATGCTGTACCGGTGTAACATTCTTGTCAACCACTATTTTTGCATTTCCAATGTGTCCCAGGCCAGTGAATACGTCCTGATACTTGCTACACAGGTCTTCTTCTGACAGCGGCTTCTCTGCACTGTTAACTTGGTGCACTGTCTGGGTGAGGGAAGAATTGAGCTTGATGAGTTGCAACTTCTCACAGGTTTCGGCTGACAGCAGAGGTCTACACTTGCCTTGAACCACTTGAAACTTGAGTGTCTGCCTGGTACTATGGTGCTTCACATACAAGTCACATTCCCCGATGGGCTTCAGTGTTGACCCCCCAAATAGCCTGAGCTTGACCGTTGACCTTTCAACTGGAGGATCTCCTAGCTGGGTTATGGCTGACAGGTCATCTAGGCAGAGTACATTGCATGTGGCTCCAGTGTCGAGTTGACATGTGATTGATGTGGTGAAGTCATCTTTTGGAGATTTGAAGAACTGTATTTCTGTAAACCATTGTCTGGCCTTCGTATCAACTAGCGATATAGTTTCCAAGGTTAGGCACATTTCGTCGTCACTTGACGTTTCAATATCTTCAAACTGATTTACTTTCTTCCTTGCGAGACACACTGACGCGAAGTGGCCTTTTTTGTTACAGTTGCTGCATGTTTTTCCGGACGCCGGACACTCCGTTCTCTTTACATGACGTTCTGGGCGACCACAATATTTGCATTTGAAACCAGGGCGTTCTTCTACGCCCGAATTCTTCGGTTTATCATCGGATTTCTGCTGTTTCTCTGGAGCTTTCTTGAAGTGACGTCTTCTTGGAACCTTCTTTCTGTCAACAAGCTTCTTAACCTCCTCGGCTTTGTCCTCTGTGTTCTGAATTTTCTTCATTTGCTGCGCGGCTACTTCGCTCGTAGTGCACATTTGGATGGCTTTTTTAAGATCCAGATTCTTTTCTCTCAATAATCGTACTTTGTCACCATTATTCTTCAGTCCTATGACTAGCCTGTCCCTGATAAGATCGTCAGTCAGCTCTCCGTATTCGCAGGATGCGGCTAACTTTCGCAGTCTTGTTACATAACTTTGAGTTGACTCGTCATTGCCTTGCATGCATGTGTTGAAAACGTACCTTTCGTAAACTACATTTCTTGTGGGCTTGAAATACTGATCTAGCGCTTCTAGACATCTATCGATATTCTGTTTGTCGTCTTCTGATAGGTTCAGGTTTAGGAAAATTTGGAGGCATTCTCGGCCCATTGCAGATCTCAAGGTCGCTAGGCGAATGGTATTTTCACGGTGAATGAGGCCCGTGGCGATTTCGTAATCGCTCCATTGCTGTTTGAAAAACTCCCAGTTTCCAGCGACGTCTCCACGGCAATGCATTGCGTTTGGCAGCGGAAAATTGTGCGGTATTGCTTGTGGTATATATGCCGGCGCTAAAGGTTGAATACTGCTTGCGCTGGGTGTCTCCTCGTGGGCACTTTCTGTCGACATCTTCTTTCGCTTGCAAGGAGCGAACTGATTCAGAATTGTGATCAGGCGAAGGGAACAGAATTTGCGGGTAGCTTCCACTGGTTTTTTACTCAGACGCGAGCGAAATTTAGGCAAGTAAAGCGGAGTTTACTCCTGACACCATGTTTCAACAAGTAGGAAGCGATTGAGAGTGTGGAAGTGTATTTATTTTAATCACCAAATAAGGTAATGCCCAAATACGGCAAGTAGCACATGGCGTGTCACACAACATCGTAACAGGTGGTGACATCTCACGACATGTAGGTTGTACATCATCATCTCCCAAATCTAAACTCGGATCGCAACCTATAAGGTTTGAGTCTTGTCAAAATAAAACTTGCATGAGCTTTGTTGAGGCAACATGGCCAGCAGCTTGATTGGAACGTTGGATTAATCATTCTAGTAAATTTAAGGCGTTTTGACAATTAACTGTATTCGTTAATTTTAGGGGGACATCGTGTTGCAAAAGATAAAAATATTGTAAATTCACCTTCTGCAGAGCGACGTATTCGTCGCCTTTTTTCGCGAGGCCGACACTTGTGCTTGTATTTCTTCAAACCAGTGGTGGAGTCCCTATAAATTTCCAAATCACTCCGGCCTTTTTTCCTCTTCCGTGATATTTTTTTTTCTCCAAGCAAACTTGTTGCTTCTTTTAGCAGAGCATCGAGATCATGTTTGTTCTTGGTGCCTTCTTCGCCGCCATTTTTTACTTAGTGACTTGCGCTACCTGAGTATCTCCAGTCTACCGTTGGACTCACGGTCATCTCGATGTTGAATGATTATACTTCATTTTGTCACATTTGAGAAGTTATGATAATCCCTCATTCGGGGACGAGACAACATATGTGTTATCATCTCAGCGGTTATCTTAGCCAACGCATGCTTATTGCGCGCTAAATTCGAAAATGGCGGTTCGCGTGGAGGAGCTATCAAACACCGAGACGCAAATTGACGGCATTAACAGCGAGAAATACCGAGAGATAGGAGATCAAGCTGTTTGGTCGTTATCGTCATGCAAATCTGGCTTTGGAGTGGAGCAGCTTCGTGATGGAAACCTAGCAACGTATTGGCAATCTGATGGACCACAACCGCATTTGGTGAGCATTCAGTTCCGGCGGAAAACAGCGATTCAAAACATTTGCTTGTACGCCGATTACAAGGCCGATGAGAGCTACACACCGAGTAAAATATCCATTCGTGCTGGGAATCACTTTCATGACCTGCACCAGATAGAATTTATAGAGCTTGAGGAACCGAGTGGATGGCTGACAGTGTCTTTGTCGGATGGGGACAAGCCTTTGAAAACTTACATGTTGCAAATAGCTGTTTTGTCCAATCATCAAAATGGAAGGGACACCCACATGAGACAGATAAAGATTCATGCGCCTTTAACAGATACTGGGGCGTACAAAATGCCCACTTTTACATCTGTAGAGTGTGCTATGTACACCACAATCAAGTGAAACAGCTGTTAAATAGTTTTTAACCTTTGACTGCAATTAGAATTTGGCTTTGGTTAACGCGCGTTACACTGTTTGTCAGCAGATGGTGGGAGATAGGGTTAGCCAAGGGTACATGTAGATTATTGGTGTACTGTATCAATTGAAGTAGTTCAATTTGGCGTGATAAGAAGGGCTGCCAAGTTTATCTGGAGATACACCATTTGATGGTAGGTTTTAAGTTATTTTGAAATAGACTTACAATTGGTTAAGAACATACAATCAATATCCAATAGCATGTGAAGTTGACATGGGTTATCATACATGTCGAGTTCAAAGTCTGCCTAGTTTGTGTAGTGTTCTCAAACTTTTCCAAACTCAGAGAGGTGTTTTCTTTTGCAGATTGATTAAACAATATGAAACAAGTATTGAATTTAGTTTTTGCATGACATTGTGAACTATCAAACTTCATGTCTGTGTTATCTGCCTCAGCCTTTGGTCTCAGCTAATTACTCGGACCTTGGCATTGACAATTCAGATCATGCTCAACCTCATCCAGTAATTGCTTAATATTTACATGGAGAATGGGGATGAAATGCTCAACATCTTAAACACAAAGGTACACTATATAAGAAAGTCTTCCCTGGGAAGACCTAGGCTCATTTGTCACTCACCGTTGACGTGTACAGGTCAAATTCAAATGCTGGTAGATGAACAAAAGAAACTAATGAGATATCTATTGTTTACTTCCACCAGCATGGTGGCATGAGGTAACGTGCGAACCACCTACTTTGATCTCATATTTACTGCCACAAATAAAGACAGTTTATATTGGAGAAAGGAAATACAAATCTCAAAAATTCTTGTATTGTGATGAAGACATAAAGCAATTTTGAGGAATGCGCCCGCTGTTCACTGCTTTGGAGTAGCTGTAGCTCAAGCTGACTTGACACTAAGAGTTCTACATCACACGACGGTTGATTGACAAATGGTCCAGTGGGACATAAGGCTCCTATAATAGCGCGCCTTTGTGTTTAAGCTAAAGTATAGGGCACCCATATGGCAAGTAGTTACGTGCTGGGTGAAGGCTGGTTATCTCCTCATCGTGTAATCGGTTGGGTAATGTAAATGTGGGTGAGTTATCCAAGATTATGCAATTATAGTGCATCAAAAGAACTAACAAATCCCTCTCTAGAGGGGATTTGTTAGTTCCTGTGATACACCTGGATTGAACAGATCTTTGAACAATGATGCTGATCCAGACTCTCCCAGGCAAGGCGCATCCTCTGTGTGCTTTGTAAACATTTATGGTTGGAAATACTTTGCCAGTAAAAAGTGTATTTTTGTAGTTTATAAAACTATTTACAAGATGTTCAAATACCCTTTGTCATCTCTTGATTAAAGTAGGCAGTGTATTAAAGAGGTATGTTTAAAATGCTTAAAGATTGATAAAATACCATTACTACAATGTGTTCATAAAAGTTATTACAGCTCAGATTCAGTTTCACAAAAACATTCTGAATATTCCAACCTTGATACAGTTAAAAAAGAGGAACCTTGTATGATGAATTAACTTCTTTTGGCCATCTCTCCTAGGTTGCTTATTCTTTGCAACATGTTTGTTCTTACCATTTAAACATCATCCGTGCTCTATTACTAAACAAACATATGACAACATGGAATCTATTTGTCAATTAACTAATGTTAAGTTGATCAAAATTCTGGCAGGTCCCATGTACTAGATCTTGCCCTTCCTTTTTTGTATCATCTTCCTCTTTCAGGAGATTACTTTCATCATTTTGTAGCCTGCAGGAACATGTTTCCAATTCTTTAGGGATATGCTCTTTGATGTATGCTCTAGATCTGATATCTGCCTGGAAATATGAAAAAAATAAGACCTACCTTTTTTTTAAGACTATTTAAAGCAACTAAAAAAGCATTTATATCTGTTTTTGTTCCTTTCATACTAGGTTTTTGGTGAAATATTGGTCTTGACTGGGAAGGCAACAAAGTTGATTGGATCAAGGGTACATTTGACAGGAAGGATATTTTTATGGTTCATGGAGCAAAATAGGACATTTACCTAGTACACAAATACAGTTAATGAGTTGGTTCTTTTTCAGTGATTGGTATGTGTTGATCTCAAAATATTCTTAAAAATTATTATCATGTACTCTTTGACTGAGTTGGTCAGGCAGGATGGGAAAATATTTGGTTCTCTGTTGTGATGCACAGACCTCACCATATGTCATGACCAAGAGCCAACTATTTTCCCAAGCAGCCCGACAAAACTCAGGTAATATGTACATAGTTATAATTTTTGGTAGTCTCTGTCTTGATCATTACTTGTCTGATAGGTTCAGGTATTCTGTACTGACAGCAGGCGTGTGCAAGTCTCACTGCTGTCTCCAGTCTTGTCTTGTGGCCTACTGATATGTAGATAGGGTTAGGAGATTGTTGGGTACTTCTCAATGCCTGAGTAAATAAAATACAATTAATTGTGATGTTCTTTAACTTTATTTAAAGAGGGAGGTGCGATAACCTGTTACACTTTTCTAACCTGAGGCCCTCATCAAATATTCCCAACCCATCCCACCCCAGGGGAGGACATCCACCACACAGTAATCTCGTGCATGGGAAGTTAACGTCTCCTAACCCTAACCCTGCAGGAGACGGGACCTCCATTTATTCGTCCCTATCCGAGAAGACTAGAATATCTAACCATTTCTTGATGTTATAGAAAGGCAGCATATTCTTCGCAATTATTTTAAGACCTTGAGTGTTGGTCCAGCCAGGGTTCGAACCCTCGACCTCCCGCACAACAGTCCAGCGCTCTATCCATTGAGCTAATTGGGAGGCAGTCAAACTTCTCACAGTAGAAACAGTAAAGAGATTTTGCATCATGCTTGAAGAAGTAACTAATGTTACTTTTTTTCAAAAATCTGTCACCAAATCAGTTGAGGAGATTGATAGGATTCTAGTTCACCTGCCAAGCTTTAACATATTGTTGGTTTACTTCAGATGCTCCCCTGCCATTTTTAATCTGCTTGAAAAATCAATTTTTTTTATAGTATACAAGAGTTTGATCATAGCTTATTAAGCTGGGACAAAACACTGAAAGAAAAGGTAAGAGTCTCATTTCTGGGGAGAAGCAGCAGGAGTTGCAATTAAAATATTTGCACAATTTTTTCATTCTTTTTGTTATCCTTTAGTTACAGTTTGGAAATTTGACTTATCTTACCATTCCCCAAATTGTGCCAGAGTCGCCTTCCAATGGAAAACTGTCTCCGCTAGATTTTAAACAGTTTTTGATCTGTCAAGAAAGGATTTGTTATTGGTAATACTACAGAAGAGAGTCAGCCAATCACTCAAATTACAACCCCCCCCTCCCCCCACCCACCAGAAAGGGTTATTGGTCTGCATGAACCTTCCCACTCCTCTGGAGTTTCAGTTTCATCTTGCCTTGATTTCTTTAAAAGTGATGGCTCCTGGCTGAACACAATTTACCTTTACAGTTTCCAAGAGCATCTCTTAGGCCAGGGTTGGTATGGACATTTTCTGGTACTATCCATCTCTCTCAAATTTTTTAACACCATTAAATCGAGGAGAAATTTTGTTATTATTAAGAGACCTCATCTGCATGTTTCTCAATCCCATCCACATGGAAGAGAGTCTTGGCCACTCCGAGGTGACAAGCAATCCCAAAACCTGCATATAACAAGATCTAGTAAGTTAACCCTATAATTCCCAAGATCTGATAATAAATTCTCCCCTCTAGCTGCTACACATTTCCGTGTAAATTGGTTGTGAGAATTTGGTGTTCAATCAAGGTTACAACTTCTGCCTGATAAGTTTGATTATTCTCCATACCTGTTGTTCGTCATGTATGGATATTAAAGAGAGAAGTTGCATGTTAATCATTTCTGTGAGTTAAAGGTTTAAAATGATATACTTTGTCTTTTAAGGAAAAAAATTAAGGCTCTTCCCCAGTGACTGGTCTTTTAGGTAGTGAAAAGTGAAATGATTTTATCATCCTGATCAATTGACTTTGTTCAGCCCAAGAAACAAAACATAATTAAATTTGGTGAGCTATCCTGATTATAATATACTTTATCAAAATGATAAACTGAGAAACATATCTCTAGCGTGCAACATTCCATTCCCATCAACTAAAATAATCTAAAACAATGACAACAATAAAAACACTAAGGCAATCACATGACCTCATCTGATCTAGATTTATCTTCTTTCTTATTAAATAAGTTTTATATTAATACCAAATAACAATTAATTTTTATTTTATTTTGACTAATGAAAACATGGTCAGTCTAGCTTTAAATTGATATAAAAAACCATCTTAAAGATATTTTCACTTGTGGAAGTAGATGTGGTTTAGCTCTCCTTAGCTTGGAAACTGCTTCAACTAGGAACCCAACTTCTCTGAAAGCCAGGTATTCTGGTATGTAAGGTAATTCCAGATGTACAAGGGTAAGATCCTTACACACAACCTGCATTAAAATAAATATTCATAAGATATAATACACCATAAAATGAATCCCAACAGCACTCAGAATGAGATACAATGAAATATATGAACTTCATATATTTTGTACTGCGGTATTAGATACATATGACACACGATCCTCGCAGTAGATAGCGCTATTTAAGCATAGCGAAAATCAGACCTGAAAAAAATCAGGCCTGTACGGGACTCGAACCACTGACCTCTGCGATACTAGTGCAGCGCTCTACCAATTGAGCTAACAAGCCAACTGGGAGCAGGCCGTTAAGTTGATTCGCAATAAACCCGTGAAAGTGATAAATCAGATACAATGAAATATATGAAGATACAATGAAATATATGAGATACAATGAAATATATGATACAATGAAATATATACTTCATATATTTCATTGTATCTCATTTATCACTTTCACAGGTTTATTACGAATCAACTTAACGGCCTGCTCCCAGTTGGCTTGTTAGCTCAATTGGTAGAGCGCTGCACTAGTATCGCAGAGGTCAGTGGTTCGAGTCCCGTACAGGCCTGATTTTTTTCAGGTCTGATTTTCGCTATTGCTTAAATAGCGCTATCTACTGCGAGGATCGTGTGTCATATGTATCTAATACCGCAGTACAAAATATATGAACTTCATATATTTCATTGTATCTCATTTATCACTTTCACGGGTTTATTACGAATCAACTCAACAGCCTGCTCCCAGTTGGCTTGTTAGCTCAATTGGTAGAGCGCTGCACTAGTATCGCAGAGGTCAGTGGTTCGAGTCACGTACAGGCCTGATTTTTTTCAGGTCTGATTTTCGCTATTGCTTAAATAGCACTATCTACTGCGAGGATCGTGCATCATATGTATCTAATACCGCAGTACAAAATATATGAACTTCATATATTTCATTGTATCTCATTTATCACTTCCACGGGTTTATTACGAATGAACTTAACAGCCTGCTCCCAGTTGGCTTGTTAGCTCAATTGGGAGAGCGCTGCACTAGTATCGCAGAGGTCAGTGGTTCGAGTCCCATACAGGCCTGATTTTTTGCAGGTCTGATTTTCGCTATTGCTTAAATAGCGCTATCTACTGCGAGGATCGTGTATCATATGTAGCACTCAGAATGTTCACAGTTTTGATGAACCTTGTACACTATCCAAAAGTAGTAATGTTCACTACAAGTTACTTCAGGATACTGAGGCAGAGTTAAATAAATTTCTTTATTACACAACTCGGGCAGTCAGAGGGCCTATAACTAAAATCAACCAATCAAAATGCTCTATTGCCGGTCAATATTCTCTCAGTATTGGACCGGGCACTGTCCCGAATGGTCCTGAATGATACCACACTTGCGTCCCTTTGAACTTCTGTCGTATAATAAATCTCTTATTAACCAAGCTTGCTCGGGACCGTACTGAAAGAATATTGGCCCTCAGTCTTTTTTGTACGGACCGAGCTGCGCTCGGTCCGTACTGTCAAGACCTTGGGCCAATATTCTCCCAGTACAGCCCTTGCACTTGGTTAATACGATATATATATTTGCAATATTTTAGCTTACAAATAAGAATAAAAAGAAAAATTTATTAGAGAAGCATAATTTTGCAGTAGGAATGTGTGGAAGTTATAGTTCACTTATTACGAATGCTCCATACCAGTGATTCAAAAGCTGTAAGAGATTATTTTTGAAATCTATTCTTTTAGCTTTTGGAAGCCAGTGTGAGCAGTCTGGGTATTTATATGTTTTCAGGTTCCAGTTTTCAGGCCAAACAAATATAAATTACCATTTTTTTTTAACATGAAACTTCTCCCTGCGATATCAAATACATTTATTACTGCCACGGGCGACTAATTCTAATAAGCACGATTTTAACACGGCAAAACGACACGACACGAAACAACACGGTTAAAACTGCAAATAAAACAGCAAACGAAAACCCATTATAATATAAACTACACTAAATATCATGGAAAGCTGCAAAGAAAACGACGATGAAAACTACATAATACAAACTTACATTTGTTGGGATGTTGTGAATCCTGTCTAGTGGCGAACAAGCTACATGAAGCGAAAAGAACGAAGATACAAACTACACTTGACAAAACTGCACTGGAAAAAACTGCACATGCTACGCTATGTAATGAAACAAAGAAAGCGCACGCAAAACTTTACCATAATTAGCGCTACTGCACTAGAAAAAGTAGACAAAAAATAATGCGTTGCGATCTACGACATTATCCAACTAAAAGGTAATGAGAATAACTTATCAGGTGGTTGTTATCTTGATCCAACACCAATTTCTCATAACTAATTGACAAAGAATTTGTAGCAGCTGGAAGGAAGAATTAATGATCAGATCTCAAGTTCAGACCTCAAGTTTTAGGGAAGGAAAGTACCACCAAGCAAGCACAAGCGTGTGTAAGATCATCTTTGACAAATGATATGTCAACTCCTGCGATCAGACGCAAGTTACTAAATGGTTTATCAGTGGATTCACCCCAACTGATGCAGTCCTCGCAAACAAGCTTCTTTTTTAACTCAAGTTGTTCCCTACAATGCAAAATAGCGTTTCTGATTCGGTTATCAATATAAAAAAAAAAGTAGCTAAACATTTGTGAAACAAAATCAATTATAATTTCTCAATTAAATCAAAATGTACTTCATCAGTTCTTTGAGCAACTTTTAAGTCAAAATTAGGAATAAATAACTTAAGCTTTCATAATGCCGGTTTATCTTAGGTAGTCACCATATACCCAACCTTTTCCAACATTCGAGGATTGAATCTTCAACCGGTGATCCTCGATCGTGTCCTTCAGCCATCTCTCGAAAAGGACTTGCTAACGATTTATATCTATTGCGTAAAAGTAACCGTTTCTTTGTTTTATTAAAGTAAACTAATCCACACTGCCAATAAAACGGCAGAGAAAAGCCGAACGATTACAAGATTTGAGCAATTCAAATCTTTCACCAGAATGTAAGATTTACCATTTTGTAAATTTCGCGGGACATCACAGCGGATTTAAAATGAAAGAAGCACTCCTAAAAGTGAGGCTCATCAGTGTGTCCATGGAAACAAAGGGAGAGGGTAAATTGGCGCCATCTTTGTTTAGGTTGATAAAAATTGGATACTTCTTAGCGTTTTTGTAGAGTATTTAATAGCTTATACCATGGCAGAAAATCAAGAAGGTGGTGCAGCACAAGAAAGTGGGGGATATGATTATAAATGGCTGCACAGTTACCCTTTGATTCGGGTGAGTTGATAGGAATTGAATCGCCAGCCACTAGTAGTTATATTTGTGCATGTTTTTTGTTTTAATCACTCGGTTACATGAGGCTTTAAATTAATATTTCCTCGTGATAAATTTTTTGTAGTATTCAGATATGAATGATGAAATGCGAACTGAGGCGATGGAGCTCTGTGCAACAGCTTGTGAAAAGTTTTCGTCAAATAACGAGGTACATAAATTTTGTTTACTATAAAATTAATGTTTACAAATTTGATCAGGATCCCAGCAGTTTGGATACTTTATAGGTTCACGTGGGAGTATTCAACTTGCTTTCTGGTATCCTTGACCTATTTCAAATGAACTACATGGCCGGGATTCTTTACATTCCCTTTTTAGTTTTGATCCAAAGACTGATTACTACTTTAGACCTCATTGTCCTCCAAAGAGGCTAAGGTGAACTTCTGATTGGGCTGAATAAACACCTCTGTCCTTCAACAATTGGAACCAAATATTTGAAATGAAATGACTAATGTAAAGTTGGTCACTATCCTCATGACAAGACTTACCCTGCGGCAGAGCCTTTTCTTCTTTTCTTCTTCTTTTCTTCTTATTAACCCTCCAAGGGAAAAGGCTCTGCCGACATCCTGTTGTTGCTTTGAAATGCCGAAAGCCTAAAACTCCAGGCTAGTCAAGCCGGTTTTGCCTCTAGTCAAACTAGATTTGGTGTACACGTCTTTGCTTTTCATGTACACAGATGACCAAATCTGCGCCCACAATAGTTCAAGGGGGCCTGGAAAAGAATCAGTTTCTAGGCAACTGCTGCACATGTTGAAACGAGCAACAACAGGATGTCGGCAGAGCCTTTTTCCCTTTTTGATTCGAGGACGGGTTAAAAAGGCTCTGCTCTCAGGGTAGACAAGACTCTATTATGGTTGAGAGAAATTTCACATTCTCTCAGTCCTCTCTTCATGTAGACAGCATCCAGAGCTTCAGCAGCTGGTGTAGTTTGAGAATCTTGATCATCAATGTAAAGTTCGTTTTTATTAAATTCAGAAACTTTATGACACAACCTTGCTTTGTGCTCTCCCAACTAGGATCTTACAACAGCACTTCCTATATATATACTGAATGAAAATATGGCATCTAATTTGAATTGCCATTGTTCCGGACAAACTTGCCTTGTCTTCACAGGGAAACACAAAAGGATTATCACATGTGTGAGAGGCTAGTGAGTCCAGAACAATGCCAGATGCCATATTTTGATTCTGCAGATGGTAACAACGTTACAGAGGTTCAGGTTTGTAACTGGGCCATGTCAATGTGTTGTGTTCCTGGGCAGAACACTTTACTCTCAGTGTCTCTCTCTTCCCAAGAGTATAAACAGGTGCCAATGTAATGAAATGCTGAAGGTAAGGGGGAGTAGCAATGCTTCTAGTTGCTTCATGCTAAGTGACCTAAGGTGAGCTTGGCTGGATGAGCCACTGGACTCAAGGTGCAGACACAGTAGCTAATTGCAAAAGTAATACTGTGTTCAAACCTATTTTATTTCAGGCTGCGGCAAAAATGATTAAAGAAAATTTAGACAAAAAGTTTGGCTCTTCCTAGCATGCAGTAGTGGGCGAGGGTTATGGTTTTGAGCTCACACATGAGGTCAAAAATCTTCTCTACATGTATTTTTGAGGAACTGTGGCAGTTTGTGTTTGGAAATGCTCCTGAAGAGACAGCAAGAACAATATTGCATCAACTGTAAACAGACTGAATTTGGTGGGTGCAGAAAGTTTTAGTAGTATCTCACATTACGTATATGTGCACGATCCTTCGCAGTAAAGCACTATTTGAGCAATAGTGAAAATCAGACCTGAAAAAAATTTCAGGCCTGTACGGGATTCGAACCACTGACCTCTGCGATACTACTGCAGTGCTCTACCAATTGAGCTAACACGCCAACTGGGAGCAGGCCATCAAATTAATTCGACATAAACCCGTAGATGATAAATCAAACAACAACAAACATATGAAACATATCTATGAACTGCGGTTATGAAACGTATTTGTGCACGATCCTTCGCAGTAAAGCACTATTTGAGCAATAGTGAAAATCAGACCTGAAAAAAAAAAAAAATTTCAGGCCTGTACGGGATTCGAACCACTGACCTCTGCGATACTAGTGCAGCGCTCTACCAATAGAGCTAACAAGCCAACTGGGAGTAGGCCATCAAATTAATTCGACATAAACCCGTTGATGATAAATCAAACAACAACAAACATATGAAACATATCTATGAACTGCAGTTATGAAACGTATATGTGCACGATCCTTCGCAGTAAAGCACTATTTGAGCAATAGTGAAAATCAGACCTGAAAAAAAAAAAAAAATTTCAGGCCTGTACGGGATTCGAACCACTGACCTGTGCGATACTAGTGCAGCGCTCTACCAATAGAGCTAACAAGCCAACTGGGAGCAGGCCATCAAATTAATTCGACATAAACCCGTAGATGATAAATCAAACAACAACAAACATATGAAACATATCTATGAACTGCGGTTATGAAACGTATTTGTGCACGATCCTTCGCAGTAAAGCACTATTTGAGCAATAGTGAAAATCAGACCTGAAAAAAAAAAAAAATTTCAGGCCTGTACGGGATTCGAACCACTGACCTCTGCGATACTAGTGCAGCGCTCTACCAATAGAGCTAACAAGCCAACTGGGAGTAGGCCATCAAATTAATTCGACATAAACCCGTTGATGATAAATCAAACAACAACAAACATATGAAACATATCTATGAACTGCAGTTATGAAACGTATATGTGCACGATCCTTCGCAGTAAAGCACTATTTGAGCAATAGTGAAAATCAGACCTGAAAAAAAAAAAAAAATTTCAGGCCTGTACGGGATTCGAACCACTGACCTGTGCGATACTAGTGCAGCGCTCTACCAATAGAGCTAACAAGCCAACTGGGAGCAGGCCATCAAATTAATTCGACATAAACCCGTAGATGATAAATCAAACAACAACAAACATATGAAACATATGTATGAACTGCGGTTATGAAACGTATATGTGCACGATCCTTCGCAGTAAAGCACTATTTGAGCAATAGTGAAAATCAGACCTGAAAAAAAAAAAATTCAGGTCTGATTTTCACTATTGCTCAAATAGTGCTTTACTGCGAAGGATCGTGCACATATACGTTTCATAACCGCAGTTCATACATATGTTTCATATGTTTGTTGTTGTTTGATTTATCATCAACGGGTGTATGTCGAATTAATTTGATGGCCTGCTCCCAGTTGGCTTGTTAGCTCAATTGGTAGAGCGCTGCACTAGTATCGCAGAGGTCAGTGGTTCGAATCCCGTACAGGCCTGAAATTTTTTTCAGGTCTGATTTTCACTATTGCTCAAATAGTGCTTTACTGCGAAGGGTCGTGCACATATACGTTTCATAACCGCAGTTCATACATATGTTTCATATGTTTGTTGTTGTTTGATTTATCATCTACAGGTTTATGTCGAATTAATTTGATGACCTGCTCCCAGTTGGCTTGTTAGCTCAATTGGTAGAGCGCTGCACTAGTATCGCAGAGGTCAGTGGTTCGAATCCCTTACAGGCCTGAAATTTTTTTCAGGTCTGATTTTCACTATTGCTCAAATAGTGCTTTACTGGGAAGGATCGTGCACATACACGTTTCATAACCGCAGTTGATACATATGTTTCATATGTTTGTTGTTGTTTGATTTATCATCTACTGGTTTATGTCGAATTAATTTGATGGCCTGCTCCCAGTTGGCTTGTTAGCTCAATTGGTAGAGCGCTGCACTAGTATCGCAGAGGTCAGTGGTTCGAATCCCGTACAGGCCTGAAATTTTTTTCAGGTCTGATTTTCACTATTGCTCAAATAGTTCTTTACTGCGAAGGATCGTGCACATATACGTTTCATAACCGCAGTTGATACATATGTTTCATATGTTTGTTGTTGTTTGATTTATCATCTAGGGGTTTATGTCGAATTAAGTTGAGGGCCTGCTCCCAGTTAGCTTGTTAGCTCAATTGGTAGAGCGCTGCACTAGTATCGCAGAGGTCAGTGGTTCAAATCCCTTACAGGGTTGAAATTTTTTTCAGGTCTGATTTTCACTATTGCTCAAATAGTGCTTTACTGCGAAGGATCGTGCACACATACGTTTCATAACCGCAGTTCATACATATGTTTCATATGTTTGTTGTTGTTTGAAGTATCTCACATTGTTAAACAAAAGTTGCATTGCCTTAGAGGAGACTGTGGTCATATTATATTCCATTGGTGATATTTTTGTTCAATTGTACATATGCACTAAATTATTAATTATTCTGAGGCCAACAGTCCTTAGTATAACTGACTTCCGAAATAATGCAGGATTTGCCACTATGTTAATTTTCTTGTATGATAGAGTGCATTTCAATACAAACTGAATTCAAATTAAAACTGGCAGACATCATAATATTTCTCTTTGCTCTTTTTGGCAGTTAAGAATACATCTGTTTTAGTTTCACAACACTCAATTGAAAAAAATCCTCATCCTCTCCACTTACGATCTCCCATTTAAGATTTACTGGAAGAAGATGTGAAAAGTGTGATTAAACAGAATAATGACATTAAAGTGACTGTAAAGGGGAAGGAGGGGTGTTCAGGTATGGTGTTGCATACATATTTGTTCCATTTGGGCTTAAACTGGCTGTGACTTAAAAGTAAACTTCACCCTTGGATAAATGATGTCCAAAAGTAAATGCCACATTGGAAAACCGAAACATTTCCCATTAAGAAATGCCGTGTCCTTAATCAAGTATAATGAAAAAATGGAAATTGATGACCAGAACTCAGAATTGGACACCTGATTACCTCATTAATGATCAGGGCAGCAGCACATATAAAGTCACCTTGCATCATACAAAAACTAACAAAAGAACCAACAAACTAACAAAAGAACCACTTTATTTGTTCTTTTTTTTTTAACTACAAAATGGGACTGCATTCGGTGTCCCAGAGTCAGTGGAATCTACCCCAGGGGCCTTACGGGCAGGTGGTTTCGTGGTGGAAGCTGGAACTTTGTGAGGCAATGCACTAGCTGGACGAGTGGTACCAGTAACACTGGACTTTGTCGGAGGACCAGCTGTCGCTGCACTTTTCGGTCTCTCTGGTTTCTTTATTTCATCTGTCTTAGTTGCTGCCGCTTTACCAATGGGTTTCTTTGTGCTTGGGGTGGTGGTTGTCGATTTCGTCGCCAGCGCCTTAGTGACAACGGAAGGCTTGGATACTGGTGCTTTAGTAACTGGAGCTTTGACATCTTTTCTAGATGTTCCACTTGAAGGCTTTGTGGCTCCGGGTTGTTTTTTCGCTGCAGCTAACCCTGTTGATGGGGCTGCTTTAGAAGGAGACTTGCCCGATTTTGCGCCAACTGATTGGGGCTTAGTTTTTGTAATCTTGTCCGTCTTCTTGTCTGTTGGAAAAGCATGGGTCTCATCAGGCTTGGCTGTTTTCTCAACAGGTTTAACCTCCTTCTCTGAGGGTTTTGTTTCTTCCAGTGGAGTTTGGGTTAGCTCTGTTTCGGGGAGTTACAGTCACAGCATGTTCTTCATGCGCCAAACGACGACCGTTGTTGCAGACGGTGAAGTACAAACGGTAACTACAACAAATGAGGAATTTACCTTTGAACAGTTTGAAGGAGAAAGTTAAGGCTGTTTAGTACTTAGAACTGTAGAGTCAAGGAAATTCTAATTTTGCGAGCCCTTCGTAGTTCAAGTCATGACAGGAAAGGTCGAACCAGTCAGATCAAAAAAGGAACCAAGACCATCTAAATAAAGACCCCGGAAAGAACTAACTGATCTTAAATTATATTTTTCCTGTTAAAACCACAAGAAGAGGCATACGAAAAGCAATAGTTTCTCCTATTAGTAAGTTAATTGCGAATGTACAATTCACAAAAGTAGCTTAAATTTTTCTGAAGAATCACTTATTTCTTTTGTAAATTGAAAATTTCATAGCCTCGTTATTCATATCTTCGGAATCAGAGGATTTTTCTTATGTTCGAAACTCTTCTCTAATGGTCGTCCCGTGGTCACGGAATTTATTAAGACACGTGCTTTGATAATAAAGGGGTCTAATTGTTCACAAAGGTAAAACCAACTAGTCTTGAGTGAGAGTAAGTGTTAAAAAGTTTCTGTATTTATACCAAGATTTGCATAGACTTAACAAACGTGCAGTCTTGGGTGAACTTCGAACAATTTCACCGAGAGAACATCTGGTTTAGTTGCCCTTTTTTCGCGGCCTATAGCGCCGATACAATGTAAGTTCCTAGTTATTATGTTCATCGCGTTCGCTTTAGCCGCCTTTCAGTTTTATATTTCTGCATTTTGTAAACTTGTATTTTTGTTGGTTCTTTATCAGCTCAAACCTCTTCCTCTATCGAGCGTTTGAAATCATTACTGTAAGCGGCCACGAGAGGACACGCTGACACACTTCCCCAGAACACTTTTCACGGCTGAATTTCCTTGGGTTATCCAGAATTTCTGCCTAATGGAAGCTAGAACGTGCTCTCTACCAGAATGGCCACATGCCCTGTGGTAATCATCGATGATCACTGTGGCAACATGATCTTCTTTCGGAAAAATAATCTGGTGCTTTGATTCTGCGGGTAATGAAGCTTTACGCAGCCGGCCACCAACGCTCAAAAGCCCATCCATAACGATTGAGTCAAGCTTGTAGAGGCGACTACTCTTCTTAACTGGTTTTTCAGGATGGTTGAACTCCTTGGGGAAGGCTCTTCTCTTTACATGCCTCAGAATCTCTTTCTCTGTTCTCTCGATCTCTTCAAGGGTGATGTAATTCGGAATGTCGCAGTTTAAACCTTTGTTTTTACTCGCATTCAGAAGTCTTTCCCGATAGCGCAGGAGCCAGGCAACAATTTTGTTTAGGCGGAACCCTGGAAGAACATTTCTGGAAATAACACAACAGTGGACAGCTTTCCTTAACTAGTGAGGACATGCACACCTTAACATGCGTCGTTACTTCAGGATCTCCATCGAGTACGTTGTTAAATGCTTCGGTCTGCATTGGCCACATGTGTTCGGGCTTCCAAAGGTATTCCGGCCCCATTAATCAACGCCGCTGACTAAGGAAGACGGCGGCTGTCAATCCTCGAGAGACGTCGTCGGCAGGATTCATGTCGCCACTCACATGCTTCCACTGATGGGGGTTCAGAGCCATCACGAATAAGTGCAACACGACTGGCTACCAAAGTGTGGAATCGCCTTGTTTCGTTCTTCGTGTAACGTAATACTGCAGTGCTGTCTGTCCAGAAGACGTACTGGGAACTAATCGGTATCTCTAATTCTCTCTTCAAGACCTTGTCCTGCTTGACGGAGACTGCTGCGGCAGACAACTCAAGGCGCGGGATCGTAATCATCTTTAGGGGCGCCACACGTGACTTAACACACATAAAAGAACAGTGGACAGCACCCTCGCCATTAACTAGACGCAGGTAGGAAACCGATCTGAAACCGCTCTCTGAGGCATCAGAGAAATGGTGCAGCTGGCTTGAAGAGATGTAGTCGAAACCAGCTGGTTTAACACAGCGATCGACGGAAAACTGCGATAATCTAGGAAGATCGGCCATCCATCGCTCCCAGTGTGCCCTGTGCTCTTGAGGAATAGGATCATCCCAATTCAGCTTGACTCGACATAGGTCCTGAAGCAACCGTCTGGCCGGTAACACCAAGGGTGCGGCGAGGCCGAGGGGGTCATAAACAGAACTGACAATCGAAAGAATTCCTCGCCATGTGGGCGGTTTGAGCTTAATATCCACTTTGAATCTAAAGGCGTCTGTCTCCACGCTCCATTTAACACCAAGAGCTCTCTCGACTGGCAGGTCATCCTTACTAAGGTCAAGACTTTTCACTTCTTTGGCGCGCTCGGCTTTGGGGATTGTTTCGAGAACCCTGCGACTATTGCTGATCCACTTTGTCAGCCTAAACCCGCCTTTTGAGAGTAGTAACCGTAGGTCTCTCGCATGCTGTGAAGCCTCTTCAACTGAAGGTAGGGCCTTGAGACAATCATCTACGTAAAAGTTGTTTTTGACCGTGCTCAGAACTGCCTCTGGGAAATATTGGCTGTTGTCTTCAGCTGTCCTTCAGTACTCTCCTTGGTACTGAGTCAAAGTCCATGACTTTCTATCTTCGTTTAATAACTTTTTTGTACGTATATTTTGGTACTAGTTTTCTCAAAAGTCGACTGTGCGTTGGTATTCAAAATGGCTGATAACTCGTAAAGTTCATTATAATTGACGCTGAACTTTATAAAGTCTATCGAAGCTCAAATATCCTACACTTTCCGTTTTCTCAGGCACGCTGTGTATATGACTTGAATGGCTCGAGATGGCCAGACTAACTCCCCTGTGTTTTGCTCTCACCACATACAGGACGCAACCCTGCAACATCTCACGAATGAGTTTGAGAAAGGGAAGGCAGCGCCTATGAAGACGGATAATTTCGCTAACCTTTTGTGGACGCAAGGTGCCCTGAACGCTGCCTTGGCCAAACTTACCGATACAGAGCATCAGTTAGAGACAAAGAACACAGTGCTGAAAGAATTGGTTAGGACATTGGAGCAGACAAAAGAAGAATTAAAAGATGAACTTTCTGCTTCACAGGAGAAGACTTTACGATTGCAAATTGAAATTCAAAGATATGAAAGCCAAGTTGTACCAGCTCTTGAAAATAAAGTGAGATCGCTAGAAGAAGGAATGACACGTAGTGATGAGCGGATAAAGGTACGAGTAGTGCTTAGTTTTTTTTTCTTTTTCTTTTTTGACTATTAAGGTGACTCACGCACTTTGAGCTCTGACGATTAATCATGGAACAAGCTATATTAGATCACAGCGGCATAAAACTGTTTTCACAGCCTAAATAATTTTCAATTGCGATCTAAAATTTATTTTACATCTGGTTACCTATCAATTATTTTTACTTTACCGAATTACTAGCTTGCAATCAGGCGCTCATTATTAGTGCCTCAAAATGCGCGTTTTTCTACCAGCAGGAAGATTTTAGGTCAATCAATACTTTATTTACCCACGTAGAGTCAAGGAGCTCGTAGAGCTAGTTCAAAATACGTACGTGCCTCTAAGATTAAGAATCTAAAAAACCTAATACATACTGACAAGACCTAATTGATTAGAAATTGAAATAACTAACAATTAACATTAAATTTAAGTTTGTACAGTAAAATACAAAGTCACTTAAATACAGGTATAAAATGGTGAGGCAGTAGCTTAAATAATTTAAAATTAAGATTAAAAACTAAGTTTGTACAATGAAATTGAGAGTCACTTAAATACAAGTATAAAATGGAGAAGCAGCTAAAGTATCAATGTTCTCAATAGCTTCTTAAAAAGGTTGATATTATTTGCCAGTTTTACACTTGTAGGTAATCCAATCCACAGCTGTGGACACATATAAGTGAGAGATTTTTTCATAAAATTTAAATTAAATTTAGGTGTGTAGAAATTAATGCCGGTTCCTCTCAGATTGTACGTAGTTTCCCTAAAATTAAAAAAATCTCTGATAATTTATATTTGGGACTGTCGTTATGCAAACATATCTATAACAGAATAAGGGATTGTTGTTTCCTTGTGTGGTCTAACGTTCCATATTCAAGATTCGCAGCAATTCATCATAAAGGGTAAACTTGCGATAACCTATCAGTGATCTAAGAATATAATAGTTAGCAACTTCTAGCCGATTCGCTTGTACTTTCCCCAATCCAAGAAAGAGGGGGCAACAGTATTCAAAATGAGGGAGAATGAAAGTTTTATATAGCCTTATCATAACATTGCCAGGGACAAAACGCCTGATTATCCTAAGTGCGCCACTTTTAGCGTATAACTTTTGAGGCTGTTTAGTAATATGATCCTTGAAATATAGCATGCTATCAAGGTCAACGCCAAGTATTTCGATAGATGGCAGTGTCTCAATGACAGAGCTGTGTATTGCCAGGTCATAACTGTACTTACAGGGACCAATTGGTACTGCTTGTGTCTTTGCGTTGTTCATCACCAGATGATTCTCTCCAAAGCACGATGATAACCACTCAAGACCATTATTCACTACAAATTCGAGAACCATGGGCGAGACGTCTGAGGCATACATAGTTATGTCGTCGGCGTATAACCTCAGAGATACATCCGGTATGGCGTAGTTCAAGTCATTTATATAAATGTTAAACAGCAGCGGTCCAAGGAGGGACCCTTAAGGGACACCCACCATTACTTCTGAGTAGCTGGAGCAAACACCGGACAACTTAACTCGCTGTCTTCACCCCAACAAATAGGAAGAAATCAAGTTTAATGCAGACAGAGAGGAGCCATACGCTTTTGATTTAGCCAACAGGAGGTTATGGTTAATAGGATCAAATGCTTTGGACAGGTCCACTGCCATGGCTATAACTGCCTCCCTTTTGGTAAGACTTCGCCTCCAGTCCTCAGTCATCTTCAAGAGTGCGGTGCAACAAGAGTGTTTCTTCAAGAGCCCAGATAGATTCGGAGAAAGATGTTCATGGAAAGTGCTGTACAGCTGGTCAAACATAACCTTCTCGTACACTTTAGAAATGGCGGTAAGGATGGAAACCGGACGATAATTTTCTTTGCGTGTATCCTTATCTTTTTTAAATACCGGTGTCAAGTTCCCACTCTTCCATTCAGTTGGCCATGGTTGGTTCATAATCAGATGGTTGATCAGCTGTGTTATCTCCTCCGTTAGGATGGGAGCAGCGATTTGTGTCAGCAGATTTACAATTGGATGATCGTTGAAGTCATTTTCACGGTGATTTGTTGAAACTATATTGGCGAAATAGCTATTAAATATTTCCACCACCTGCCTGGGTTCCGTCATGACCACACCGTTCTCAACAAGAGTTATGTTACTTAGTTTATTTATACCAGAATAAGGAAGAAGAGGCTTCATTTTCTTCCAAAATTCACCAGAATGTTTCGCTCCTGATGCCGTGTTGTAACAAAATTTACTTATTCCCTTACGCTTAAGTGAAGTTACTTTATTGCGCTTTTGCTTATAAGCATTCCATGTATTGTCCTTTGGGTTTTTTCTGTACCTTTTGAAAAGGCTGTTTCGCAGAGCAATTTCACGTTGGATTTGAGGTGTTATCCAAGGAAGCTGATTACCGCGCACCCATGTTGTCTTAATAGGTGCGTGCCTATCAAGAACGTCTTTAAACTGTTTGCTCAAATGACTCCATACATCATTCACATCCAAGAAACAATAAGCCGTCCCCCAAGGGATTTCACCTAGGTCCGCCAAGAACTTCTCGTGATCAAAATGCTTCATGCTGCGGTATTCAAGAAAGCGTGGTTTTGGACTTGGAACTTTGTTTTTGCGTACAACAAACACCAAGTCGTGGTCGCTCAAACCAAGGTGCAAATTTCCTGAAGCTACAAAGCGCTCATTGTTACTTGTAAGAATAACATCGAGAAGGCTCTTTGTTTTGTCAGTAACGCGTGTCAGTTTCGTAATTTTATTAGCAAGGCAAAATCGATCACAAAAGTCGACCAGGTTTCTGTTTGCAGTCCGACCTTCAGCAATACTGACATACATATCTTGATTAAAATCACCGAAGAGCTGTTATTATACATTGTTTCTGCAGCGGAGGATAGTGAGGTCATAAATACCAGCTCATTGCATTTGCCTGGTGATCTATAGCAGGCACAAACAAGGAAACGACTGTTGTTATTGTCCTTGACATCCAAGCAGATTGATTCCACTCCTTCAGGCTCTAGCTTCGCTCTCCTGTACACTGACAAATCAGCTCTTATGTAGGCAATAAGACCACCTCCACCTTTTTTGCGATCTCTGCGAACAATCCGAAATTTTACACAAAAGAACAGCGCAAACCGCGAAAGAAATGAATAATTTGAGCTCCAAAAACAAAAACATACTCAAGTTTTGTGCACGACGCGAAATTAAAAAAATGGCACACTCACCACATGTGTAACGCCGTGTCCCATTCACACACAGACATGCGCAGTGTCATTTTTAGGTGAAAACAAACTTCCGGTTGCCTCCAAGAAAGGCAACGTCCTCAAATCTCAAGGTCTCTAACGTCAATGCTACAACCCTTGCCGACTCCTCCCCGACTCGCGTTGCTCAGGCCTCATTCTTTCCCACGGAAAAAATAGGTTCGTGCCTAGGCACCAGTGATGTAGGGCCTGTTTTCGGGATATCAAATGAAGACAGCACTTTGAATCTCATGGTTATTTTTTTTTTTTTATAGAGACAATTTAAAGATACGTGATTTGGTTTCATTAGACTTTCATTGACAATGTCTCTGATCGTCAGACTTGTTTCATCAGTATTTAACGTAAATGTTGCTGTAATATTTTTTTTTATTTTTAGGAAGCCGAATCAAAGTTGGAAAAGGAAACGAATGAGGCAAACACAAGACTGAAAAAAAAGAAACAAGGAAATTGAAGAGGGGGTGAAAAAAATCAACGAGCTGAGGAGGAATATAAAGACTCTAGATCAACAAAAGTTCCAAGAATTGGACAAGGTACGGCTTTTTTCTGATCGATCGGTCTTCTTCAGATCCTTTCGAATTTTTTGATGTACACAGATTCTGGCTGTTAAAAAATCCTCTAGTTTGGTTCACTGTAGGTTCCCATACCGAAGATCGATTGTTTTTGATCACTTGGCAATTTGGTTAAGTCCAAGCACATTTTGAATTACTGCTGAAGAATTGGCTTACTTTCAGCTTAACTACTCCGTGAACGCGGCAAAGATACTGCTCAGTTTTTCCCTTTGCCTTAGAGAGACTTAATTAATGTAGTGTTGTTTTCATTAACTTGTTGTTGACTTAGTCGGCTTCTTGATAGCAGATATACGCCGCACGTAATTCTATTTAATTTGTTTTTTTGTTTGCTTTTCCATGCTTTTCCTTTTTGATCGATAGGTGTGGAAGGAAATGATGTCCATGCAAAAGACCATCGAAGACAGGAACAAATCAATCGACGAACTGGAAAAAAACATTAGGAAAGCATCAGTTAAAAATGAAAAATCCAGAGAATAGATCAGGATACTCGCGGACAAAGTGAAAACACTGAATGACAAAAAGAGTTCTATGGAGGGAAACCTGCGTCTAGTCTCATCAGGTAGCTGCTGAAACAGTTTCATTTTCTCAATAATATTACTTTATGTGGAGGATGTTGAGTGATTGCTGAGCAAGGTTTTGTGACGGCTAGGGTATGCCTGACGCAAAAGTTATGTCGAGTTGTACTGTCTGCATACAGTAAAAACTACCTTAAGCGATCACAGAAGGTGTAAAGTCTGTTTGTATCGAAAGAGTAAGAGTATGGGAGGTCAAATTAAGACTTGATGACATGATTTTTATAGTGCAGTTGGACTGTAAAGGTTTTTCATACACGAGAAAAAAAGAGTGACATCATGTGTTGAACGTAATGCACTTCTCAAATGTGCTTTGGAATCATGTTCTTGTTTTCCGCAGATGCAAGAAAGGACAAAGATGTGATTGCCCACCTGAAAAAAGTTTTAGAAGAGCAAGATATAATATTAGCTGAACAAGGACAGGCATTTGACGAACGTCAAGGTGAATTGGAAACTCTTTCCACAGAACTGCAAACTTGGCTAGAAAAGTGCGCCTTAGCAACCAAGGCGCTGGACACAAAGAAAAAGGAAATTGCCAGCTTGAAGAACCAAGCGATGGCTGCTAGTGATGCCATGAAAAATATGTCCAACAACAACGAAGTCAATGAGCCAAGCGCCCTCGAGCGGATGCAGAACAAGGAGAAGGAAATCGCCGTATTGAAGAAAGAGCATTCTACTCTGGAAGAAAAGCTGGTAAAGGAGGATAAAGAAATCAGCAAAATTAACGATTCAAGAGAAAACATCATGAAAACCATACGTCAAACATTAGAGGTGGCTAACGCCAAAAAGGCAGAGTATGAGATCAAACTGTCCACCATCCGCGAGCAGTGTAAGGAGAATTTGAGAAGAGAGATGGAAGAGGAATTGTGGAAAATGAAACGGGATTACCAGAGACAACTTGACGACAACGATAGGAGTATAGAGAAGATTACGCAGGAGAAAGAAAACGTGGAAAGAGTACTCGCTGCTGAAAGAAGCGACTCTTCAAAAGCAGATCCCTCTTCTTCGGTGAGAATAAAGTTTATTGGTTTCATTTGGTATCCCTGTTGACTCTGTTCACACTCGTCAGTGCTAGTAGTGCTGTGGGTGTTGGAAATTAAATTAAGTCTTCTTTTTTTATTCTAACGCTCATTTGTTACTTTTCCTTCTTTTAACTTGTATGAAGGAAAAGGGACATTATATCAGCTCGATATCATTTTGCAGTTTTTATTGCGAAAACTGTTTCACAATTTCGGCCTGAGGAGCTGGTAGTAAGACCTTAAAACTGTTTATTTGTTTGTTTCTTTAGGACCCTGATGTAGCAGACAAGGCGAATCCGACAATGGCTTCTTCAAGATCAGCAAAGAAATCCTTCAAGGGGAACAGCAGTGACATACCATTGGCTCAGGTAGATCTTGACGAGCCAGTTCATTCCTGGTTTAATGTTGACGAAAAGTTAATCATAACAACTCCCTGATTCCGACATTTGACAAAAATACCAACCAAAAATTTCATGGAAGGTCGAGGAATGATTGGGTAAATTAAAATGTCAAGCGACTGGTTTCGATGTGTCCTTGTGGTTCCTCTCCACGTCGCGAAGGTTTTCTCGGAATCGGTCACCTAGTCCTCTGCCTGTTTCGCCGATGTAAATCTGTTTGCAATAAGAGTGAGTTATGCAATAGATTACATTGGCGGAGGTGCACGTGAACAAGCAACCTAGGGCAATCTGCGGTCTCTCGTTACACTTAGGTTGCACGGAAAGCCGCAAAACCCTTGAACAAAAGCTCATATTTCAAACCGGCAGTCTAAATCCCACAGGTATCAACGAATGCTTTTCATTCCACTAATTTATTCATGTTTTTTTCCTTCCCACCAATCACGTAGCTCCACTTTCTGCCTTTGAAAGCACACACAACCCACAATTCCTCTATTCGCTCCGACGAAGGGCTAACGCTCGAAACGCCAACGTTTTTAACCGTAACGGTGGCCAATTTACCATGTCAGCTTTGTCGATATATTCAAATGATTATTATTATTATATTATTATTATTATTGTAATAGTAAATTATAGTAAGTCTTATAGTAAGTTTTTTTACTATTCTTTTTCGCTGAACTTTTGAAGACTTTGCTTTTACTTTGTCAAGAGACAAAGATATGGACTTCCCAAACAGCACATTATAATTTTATTATTCATAGCCATATAACTATGTAGTTTAGGTTAGTGATATTTTTCCTTAAAAGGAGAATTGTAACTAGCAAGATTTTTTTTATTTTTTTATACACATGTTAGATTCAATAAAGGTCTTTTCTCATTAAAGATAAAGCTTAGCTATAGAGTAATTCTCAAATGATAATTATTATTATTAATTTTTTTTTCATACGCGGGATCAATGCTGGCAATCCCGGCCCATCTTACCCGCTCGACTAGCCAATCACAACACAGGATTCGCTCCTTCTTGCCCACGGTCGCTGCGTCCGATGTAATAAACTCCATTATGTAACCCCGTACGTTCCTTGCTCTGTTTCAGCTCAAAATCGAATGGACAAAAGTACAAAAAACCGAGGACAGTGACGAGGTCTTTACTCCGGGCTCTTCAAGGAGAACGTAAGAGCACACTCCTACTCACTGACCAGCTTTCGCAGCTTGGGATAAAAAGTCTCCTTAGGAATGAAACAGTTCAGTCGTTACCGTACGAACTTGGAAAATCCCAAAGTAGTCACTTCGTTTGATTTGTTGTTAGCCACCGTCTCAAAGGATCTTAGTCAACCACGCCTTTGTTTTTGTTTACACATACGGGCAAGTGCGGAGAAAGTCGTTCATATTACACTCGTAGCCTGGCAAGAGTCGTGCTGGTCCGTCAACCCTTTTTTACCAAGCGTAAAGAAAGGAGTTGCAAAAAGAGTAGCGTGCTGCATCCTAAGAAAACATCCCATGTGCTCCACTATTACTAAACACGTACAGTTTTAAAATACGCTTAAACAAATGTTAAATATCTTCAAGGAAGTTTGTAAAACGTTTATCGATTGCACTCTCGGCCGAAGCGTATACCAGATCAACTTGTGATAATGAATCGCAATTATCGAGAACTTCGGTTAGATTACAACCAGTTAAACCAAGAGATTCAAGTTGGAATATTTGATCCTGTATGATGCTTGTAAGTGGAGTTATAACCAACACAACAGGCCGTTCATCCTCGTTGGCATCGAAGCGTGTAAGCAACAGTAGAGCTTGGAAAGTTAAACTTTTTCCAAATCCAGTCGGAAAAATAGCTACAAGATCCTTCTTTTTGGGGTAGAGCTGTTCCAAGCTTGGCGCTGATCGTTTATCAGATCGATTCCGCGTTGTTCTAGGATGCCTTTTTTTTATCACTTTAACGGCTGAGTGACAGTTATTTGATCTCGACCAATGAGAATTCTTCATTCTTTGTTTTGCATCGTGCATGAGCGCATTTAGAAATGCATGGTTGGTCATTCTAAGTAACCTAGGGTAACCTGCGGTCTTTCCTTACACTTAGGTTGCACTGAAAGCCGCAAAACCCTTGAACAAAAGCTCATCTTTCGAACCGGCAGTCTAAATCCCACAGGCATCAAAGAACACCTTTCATTCCACTAATTTATTCATATTTTTCTCCTTGCCATGTTCTCACCAATCACGTAGCTCAACTTTCTGCCTTTGAAAGCACACACAACCCACAATTCCTCTATTCGCTCCGACAAAGGGCTAACGCTCGAAACGCCAGCTTTTATAATCGTAACGGTGGCCAATTTACTATTTCAGCTTTGTTGATATATTCAAATGAATATTATTATATTATCACTATTATTATTATTATTATTATTATTATTATAGTAAATTATAGTAGATTTTATAGTAAATTTTTTTACTATTCTTTTGCGTTGAACTTTTGAAGACTTTGCATTTCCTTTGTCAAGAGACTTAAAGATATAGACTTCCTAAACAGCACATTATAATTTTATTATTCATAGCCACATAGAACTCTAACACGACGTGCACAACTAGTATGTGACTCGACAGACAGCTTATCCGATGAGAACAAATACCTTCACCGTGTTTTTACGAAGAACAACTACAACAACGACTTCATCCAATGAAACACTCACCGACCCACTACTACCACCGAAACAAACAACACCGCAACCCCTACGACGACAGCAACCCTACCGTACATAAAAGGCATGTCTGAAAACATCTCGCGCATCTTACTACCCTTCAATATCCGCGTCGCCCACAAACCCATCAACACACTACGTCGGTTACTAACCAACGTTAAAGACAAAGACGAACCGAGGAACAGACAGGGAACGATTTATAAGATCAATTGTTCCGACTGCCAAGCCTCCTACATCGGTGAGACTGGCAGAAACCTCACAACAAGACTGACTGAACACAGACGGGCGACGAGGAAAGGTGATGTCAGCAATCACATTGCTGAACACCATCGACTTACCAACCACAACATTGACTGGGAATCTTTGCAATGCCTAACCTACAGCACTGACTATTTTCAACGACTGACTCTGGAAAGCTGGTTTACTAACTTAGAACAGACTCCCCTAAACAGATGTCAACAACTACCCGCACCATACAAACGACTCATTCACGACATAAACATCACAAACGACCGAAAAAGAAGAACCTAACTTTACCGACAGATCGAAACAGACCAATCACGACCGACTTACGTCACTTGAGTCTTACAGCCAATGACATCACGGCAAAACCAACCGATTATTTCACACGAACTGGAATAAGAACATTCTACTGACAACAATCATTCACTTGACTCTGATGATGACTTCCGCACAGTTTGTCGAAACGTCAGTCACTGCCACCGACAACAGTCCTTCTCAGGACTACACTCACCTGGACGATCAGACTACACCTTCACATGTTACCCCGGGTTCAAACCATTTACTGCATATGTAGTTTAGGTTTGTGATATTTTTCCTCAAAAGGAGAATTGTAACTAACAAGATTTTTTATTTTTTTATACACATTCATGTTAGACTCAATAAAGGTTGTTTCTCATTAAAGATATTGCTTAGCTATAGAGTATTTCTCAAATTATTATTAATTTTTTTTTTTCATACGCGGGATCAATGCTGGCAATCCCGGCCCATCTTACCCGCTTGGCTAGCCAATCACAACACAGGATTCGCTCCTTCTTGCTCACGGTCACTGCGTGCGATGTAGTAAACTCTATTATGTAACCCCGTACGTTCCTGGCTCTGTTTCAGCTCAAAATGGAATGGACGAAAGTACAAAAAGCCGAGTACAGTGACGAGGTCTTTACTCCGGGCTCTTCAAGGAAAACGTAAGAGCACACTCCTACTCACTGACTAGCTTTCACAGCTTGGGATAAAAAGTCTCCTTAGGAATGAAACAGTTCAGTCGCTACCGTACGAACTTGGAAAATCCCAAAGTAGTCACTTCGTTTGATTTGTTGTTAGCCACCGTCTCAAAGGATCTTAGTCAACCACGCCTTTGTTTTTGTTTACACATATGGGCAAGTGCGGAGAAAGTCGTTCATTTTACACTCGTAGCCTGGCAAGAGTCGTGCTGGTCCGTCAACCCTTTTTTACCAAGCGTAAAGAAAGGAGTTGCAAAAAGAGTAGCGTGCTGCATCCTAAGAAAAAATCCCAGCGCTCCACGATTACTAAACACATACAGTTTTAAAATACGCTTAAACAAAGGAATAGAGGATACCCGTCGAAGCTCCGGAGGAATATATAACTAGGCTATCTTCTCCAGTAGAGAAGGGTCACTTAAAAACAAAGAAAGTAGCACACAGAATAAAACAGAGTCTTTTGTAACGTATTGTCACCTGGCTTTATCTAGCCTCAAGAACTTCCTGATAGGGAAATTGCACCTCTTTCAAAAGCAACGAAATTAATCACATCGCAAAGGAAAGTCATCAAAATGTGTCCTGGTCAGAACTAATGTATGAGAGTAGAAGGTTAAAATCGCTTGCAAATGGCGAAGTCAAGCAGGCTCGTCAATAGTTCAAGTTCTAACTGGTCGTTTGCTTCCTGTGACCTCGGCATTTCGTGCGAAGCTTGTCAACGCTTTAATGAAGCAAAACATCCCTAAATTGGCTATTATAGTTTGACTCTTAATGCTGGGACTATCCTATTTGTCATTCGGCTGGTTAAAGTTTCTCGTCTGCTCCGTGGATTTAGGTCTTCATGTGAAGGAACGCGAGATACCATCGAAGGTTCCTGTTACAAAAAGAACTCTCGAGAAAATTGCGAGAAGCCACTAAAATAACCATCCGGAATAAACCACAGGTATCCAGAGGACTGCCATGACAATTTAAGTCTTCAATATATTTAAAACGCTCAGATGCACTCGGATGAGAGACCACTATGAAAGTTTCACTAATTTAGATGACATAGACTAGTAGTTTCAAGGTGAAAGTGGGTGCTGGCATCAGAGCTTGAAGGAAATACTGATAATACGATTTCAAACTGAAACGGTATAGTAAGGGTTGATGTGGCTTTTTAAAAGAGAATTACGATTTTTCCAACTAGTTTTGTTTTAAAGGGCTTTTTGAAACAACAACAGAGCCCCAAATTTTTTTCTTGAGTCAAGAAAAGAACGATTACTGCGATTGGAAGCATTTTTGCTTGATCTCCATGAAGTAACTCCATCCGCGAATATTCAGAAAAATTTGCTCGCACAATAGGGCAGCCAAACACATGAAAATCTCTTGTCTTCCTCGAGTCATCAGCAAACTGTTCATGATCTTAATGAATACTTCCAGAAGCTATTAAGCTAAGACCTAAGATCCTAAATCCGACAAATTTTGGCTTTTTCTCGTTATTGTAAAGAATAGGCTGCTGCCTCGCTAGGGTCCGCCGGAAAAAATGGTGGACTAACCGAGTAATGTCTTGTGGTTAAGCCAATTCATGCTGCCTGAGGTATTCCTCAGTATTGCACTGCGAAACCTGTACTGCGCATAAAAATCACGTAGTCAGGCGAATGAGCTCTCGCGTGTTCTAAGAACATGGTATTGTTTTTCATTTAATAGACCGGGTAAAGAGGTTGAATAGCCTTAAGCTCTTGAACGAGCACGGTGACCTTTTTTTATCATTGCGTAATTTTGGTGCACAAATTATCCCTGTAAATTGGAGAACTTCAAAAAAATTAATCGAAGGGAAAAAAGGATTTATCGTAAAAGCCCGAGGATAAACCGCACTTTTTTTTCCCAAAATCGTCGCTAGAAATTGGGGTTGCGGCTTATCGATTCCGCGTTGTTGTAGGATGCCTGTTTCTTATCACTTTAACGGCTGAGTGACAGTTATTTGATCTCGACCAATGAGAATTCTTTATCTATGAGAGATCGGATATTTCGAAGAATCCACGTGGTCGCTTGAAGGCCCCTTTTATCCTCTTCGCAAGCCTCGCTCCACTCGCCCTCCTACCCCTTCCCCAAGCCTCTATCCGCTCGGCTCCCCACTCCCTTCCCCCCTCCCTCAAGGGCCACTACGCAGGCTAAAGCAACTCAGAACTCACAACTCCAATATCCATTGACTATTTCTTCATAGATCAAACTGACGCGTGTTAATCAGGTAATAGAATCAGATAACCTTACCGCTGACGACTTTTTTGCGGGTAAAGTCGTCGACTTTGTCGCGGATGTCGTCCGCTTGTTTCTCGCCGATTGTCTTGTGTTCGGGCGACTTCGCCTACGAAAAAATAAGAGAATTGCCCAACTAACAAACGAGCCTTAAAAAAGCTGTAGGGAAGAATTGTCAAGTTGATTCCTCAGAAAGAAGTTATGGAATAAGTTTTTAAATTTTCTTTAAATGTTTCCTATCAATATCTGTTTCGAAAAATTCAATCGAAAAGATAGGTCTCCGTGCTTGTTTAGGAGAGATTCTGGGCCAAACTTACTCCATTTATGCCTGTGCTGGCACTTTTGACACGCGTTACTTAATTAGTCTGTGCGAAGCTGCCTCCCCCTTACTGTTCAAAAGAAGGGGGCTCTACCCGATTCTCTTTTGGAAGGTAGGGGAGCGGCTGTACACAGACTGCATGTCATCGGTTCACAGTATATTTTGAGGTAACTTGAAGCAAGGGTTTTTGAAGAAACACTTGAAAAAACTTTTGAAAAAAAACCTGAAAGGTAGAAAGTCTCGAGCGTATGGAACAATTTGATCTATAATATGTGAAAAATCAAGAAATTTTAAACGACACTGACTTAAAACGCTTCTCTAGTTGTTGCTTTTGAGGTAATAATTTGCTTCCTCGAGTAACGCGCTTTACGCACGCTGTTAGATACCTTAAAAGCTGGCGGATAAGCTGCATACCGAATTTAGCAGCTCGAATTTTGGGAAAGTTTTTAGATAGAAATCAAAAGAAATCCAAAGTCGAGTCTTAAGAAGTCTCCTTCATCCACTGTTCATCGAACATAAACTCGTTATTCACCATGCAACGGAAAATAATACAAAGTGTTACCCACAACGTTAGCACTTTAACGTAATGAACATCGTTTCTACCTACTTTGACATATGATTGGTCTTTTCTGGTCTTTGTTGACAGGAAGTTCTTCATTCAACGCAGTTTTTCCATAGATTTCTCCATTAATACAAAAACGTGGGCAAAATATTCCAAGCTCAGTAACCAGGCATTAGATTGGACTCGAAAGTGGACATTCACGACACCTTTCTCAAATGTTGCCGTAGATAACCCGCAACCCCAATTTCTAGCGATGATTTTGGGGAAAAAAAGTGCGTTTTATCCTCTGGCTTTTACGGTAAATCCTTTCTTCTTGTATTATATCTAGGGAGGTCAGAATTTCTTAAAATATTAAAACTCTAATCAATAAGACCGTGAATGTACTTAAAGGTGGCAATGTATCTGTGGACAAGACGCCATTGGAGCAGTGTTCACCAGTTTAGAGAATTTAGAGCGTCGGGGGATGAGGCGCGATAGGGCAAACAAAGGATAACTTTTGCAGCTTTAGTTTGTAGTATTTGCAAGTCTTCCATGATAGTGGCGTTATTCTTGTCTCCCCAAGTGATGTCTGCATAGTCAAAAAGTAGACTTATTAAGGAATTGTACAATGTAATTCGCATTCCTAATGGTAACTGACGCTTGACTCGCTGTAGTAAACCGATTTTTTGTTTTATTTTGGTGATTAATGATTCGATGTGCTCGTGCCATGTCATGTTCTTGTGGATGACTAAACCGACAAATTTGATTGAATTCGTATTTTCAAGTTCTTTGTTATCTATTTCAAGCTTGATACCTTGGCAGGTTTCCAATCTGCCATGGCTACCAAAGAATAAAAATTTCGATTTTTTAGTGTTCAGTGTCTATTGTTAACAGTGCTTGTTATTTCATAGATAAACGATGGATTCCAGTTCCCAGTAAGTAGACTCCACATTTTTCCCTTATTAACATAATGGAAAAATTTATCATGTTGAGCATCAATTTATCATGTCGTGTGAGAGGTCGGCTGATGTAAGTAGAGCGTATTTGTAATAAGTCTAACTCGTAGTTTATACAGCGAGCCTAATCAAAAGTTTTCGGGCCTAGCTGGTTTGGAGCGTGGTGTAGCTGCCAAGGCACCGGCCCTCTTTGCTGGGGGAGGTTAATCCACCGGTTTGGACACTCTGGTGGTCACCTGACAATAAACAAGGAGAGAATTAGACATCAATAACTGTCTACTGAAAGATTTGGCTTTTAATTATTAACTTTCTGCACTAAATTTGCCAATGAATGATATATGTCTACTAACTATGGTAACATCCAGCACATAAAGACGAGAAATATCTACATATTTTCTCACCTTTTTGGCGATAGCCGAAAACCTCATGGCATGGATTCTCCTTTTATAGGCACTTCATGACATGGCACCTCTCCTTTTATAGCTCGCCATCGTGTTTAAGTGCCGTAAAACAAAGCCAAAGTTATCACATCGACCAATCAGAAGAAAGAAAATACCCTTAGAGCCAATGAGAACCGAAAATAACGCGCAGGAAACGCGGGCGACCAAGTCGTGATCGGTTCTAGTTTTGCATCTGATTGGTTGAGAGAAAGTAGCAAGTTTTTTGGACCAGTGACAAAGCGAAGTGGACCAAACCAATGAAGTCCAGGATTACCTTCGACAGGATTGACCTACTTGGTCGACTCACCTGCGTTGCCTCGCCGTGTTCGAGAACGTTAGGATCAAGCGCTTTTCTGTTCAATTCTATTCTTCCTTGTGTAAAGCGTTTAATTCAGAATGAAGAAGGCAACTCCATCAGAGATTGGGGGCGTTCGAAAACGTTTCACAGTGATACGAGCTTTAGCCTCGAAGTATGAGAACAATTTAAGATGTTTAAGAAAAAAATTGAAGCCTAAAAACCGGAACGAAAGCATGCGTATATTTATGTAGATACGTATGTAGATACATATAATTCCGAAAAAAAAAAACAAAACCTACCTACTGTATCCAGCATGTTCTCTGTATCATTTGGAGTTTCTTGTCGACAAAGAGAGCTCGCCCAATTTAGGATCATGGGAACTATTATAAGCCTTTGACAAGTGTGCAAAATACCACATCAGTCAACTAATCGCGTTTCATCTTAAATGGAGACAATTTGAAGGAAACATACGCATTTCACATTTGCGAGTTATCTTGAGGATTTTGATCAAAGCATAGTTAGTAGAGGGGATCAGTCCCCTCTACTAACTATGATCAAAGCGAGGCTTGCTTTGTTTCGTTTTGTTGTGGCAGTGATACGATTAGCACGTAAATGAAAATGTAAATACCATTACATACCTAGCAGAGCCTCAGCGATGATACAAGAAAGTGTACTGTACGTAAAACTGGAGTCAAAATTGATCTCCATCCATGCATTGATCGGTACAAAACCAGGACAAAAAGCCAAGTGAACAGAGGGGCATTCAGGAAGAAGATACACAGAGTTGCTAGGAGGAAATACCCAGCATGCATGAAGCAGGTGGTGACTAACGCTAGTTTATCTCCTGTCCCTCCCAGATGTCACGTCAGCCAACCGAGTCTGTTGTCGATCTTATCTTCCATCTGATTGGTTACCAATTAAAATAAATTACACGATAATAGTTGCTTCAGAAACTTTTCAAGAAGCAATCATTTCACGCAAATCGTTGAAGTTCTATTAAAAAAACTAATTTGGAAATATAAAAGTAACATCCTAAATTTGATATTAAAAGCCGATCTTTTAACAATATAGCTTTATATGTAGGGGGTTATAAGCACAAAAGACTCAATTAAAAGACAAGCGATCACGTGCAGTTCTAATTTACCCACACACTTGCAAAAAGTCAAACCAGGTTTTTCTTACCTCTATCAAGTATCCAATCGTATCGCTGATAGTTTTCAGATTTTCCATGATCTCATTGTAATGTTGAGTGGTCTCACTGTGGTACGATTTCATTCGAAGTGTGCTGTGGTCTACAACCGAATTCAAAGAAACTTTCTCAAAAGGTAAAACAATAACGATTGGCATCTGATTTGATTCAAAATGTCGTGAACCAGCGGAGGAAGAAGGACCAGTGCTCAGTGATTGGCGCAGAAAGTTCGTGCCACCTCTTTAGCCAATCAGATGTAAAACTAACAACAATCCAGAGAGCTCTGTCACGCTTTCACGCGCTTTAGCACCCGATAGTTTCCTTTATTACGATTAGCCGTTGTGATGACTATCCCCTAGGTTATATTACATTACAATCGGTGGAATACAGCTCTGTTCAGCTGCGCCAATCAAATTTTATTCGGTGCTTGTCGGCTGAGCTCATAATCAAAAATTAACCCCTTAACTCCTTAGGGTGACCGGCATCTAATTTCTCCGAGTTACACTTTAAGGTGACAAGAATAAAGGAAACAATCACCACCTCAAGAAACTCCTGATTGTCAAACAAATTCTCCTTGCCAGCACTACAAGAAACGTATAGAACAGTATGGAGAGTATGAATACCAATGTAGAAGTGTAAAGGGTTGATCATTCACAAGACAATATAAACTGTTAGTATTCTCTTTCGAGATACCTAATTCATGTGGTCATTAATTTTCTCCATATAGCCAGAGTCTTAGTTACCTATCTTAACCACACTTTTTCTGCCTTACCGCGAATCTTGTTTAAGTCCTTTAAAATTTTGCGGTGGCTCTTTTCATGGTCCAAATCTTGCTTCTGAATTTCTATTGTAGCATTCTCTGTTGATTAAGAACGGAAGATACTTTTATGTTATTGTGCAATCAAAAGCATCTCTAACTCTTTATACTCTAATTTAAACTTAACCTCAATATTTTATTTGCATCCAATTTCCCACCTGAGAAAAAAGCTGCCCGAGACTAATAAATGTGTATGCATTTTTATCTATTTCAACGACGACTTGATTTGGATCGATCGACCCCAATAGAGAAAACATTGCTACGTGAGAATACGTTACCAGGACAAGGTAGAAAATTGATCCTCAGTGTGATTTGAAGATTGTAGCTCAAAGGTGATTAATCTCGGGTAGTAAAAAGAGGGAGACGATAATCAAGTAGGGTTGAAGGAAGATCTTTTTCATTGATAAAAAACTCTAAACTGACCAAACTTTTCTTTGAGCGCTTTTGCCATATCTGAGCTGTTTCCAACCACTGTCTATAGGCGCCCTGACATTTCCTCTTAATGAGAACGCGATCGACCGCTGTACATCGTCATGGTTGGAATGCAGTTGCTCTTGCTGTTTCACAAGACGTTCCTGACAGTGGTCACTCTAATCACTGTATCATCTGCTACTTCTGTCAGAGTCCTTTGACCTTCCTTTTCAATTGAACAAAAATGGAGGTTGCGCGTATCAACGGGCGTTCTGGTCGGGAGTTGGGCGAGGAGGAAAGCAGGAGGAAAAGAGATAAGAGACAGAGGGGGGCTAAAAAGAAAGCCCCGTCGCTCCTCCCGTCCCCCTTGCGCCGTCCACCTCACTCGAACCCATTTCTTTCTCAGCCCCTCCGAGCAAAGCCTGTCAGTGACAGGTTATATAATGTTTTTATTTATTGATAAAAATATTAATGAAATATTCAAATGACTGTTAGAACATCTGCTGAGAAACATTTCCTATCACAACCTTGATATAGTACAAAATCTCTTAAGTTACTTTCTCCCAATTTAAACGTGTTTTGAATGAGATGCTTCCACCTTTTACAGAGATCTATCGTCATTTTGGGATGTCTTGAAGTTCCTACACAAATTGACGCATATCTTGTCTGAGGAGAGAATAACGGTGATTGAAACTTACTTGTAAACCGTTCATAAGCTCCATTTGATTTTCTGCTTGACTGGCCAGCTGATTGACAATAAATTCTGTCTTCAATCTGAACTGCTGCTGCCGGTTGGCATAGCAGATCGACCGCGCCCTGTTGCTTATGATGCGATAACTGTGCCAAGTATTGGCATCCATATCAGCTGTGCAATCACGCAATTCCTAACCCGAAATTGCAAAAGAAAAGATTTGTGACCCTCACTTTTGTTTGCTCATCTTTTTGGACGTAACGATTGTGCAAACTGACGTTGCTACTCAGAAGCGATCGATGGATAAACGAAACTAAACATTTACCATGTCGTCTGTGCATTCGTTGGTTTTCCTTCCTTCGCATTTTGATTGACAGTTTAAGAGAGTCACGCCCAGCTTTGCCAGTTTAACTTCGTTGGTATCGCTACAGGATTGCTTGATTTGGTCAATGACCTAGGATCAAAAATGATCGCAAGGATATTTGACATGACTAAGTGTATGACAGTTTGATTATTTAGGCTCAATTTGGAGCTTAATTAACACTGGCGGAAAATATCGAAACGATTACCGAGTCCTGTTGCCCTCTCACCCCCTTTCACTCCCAGATCTCAATAGTAATTCTCTTAACTGCGTGCCATAGAATTCTTAGAATTTAAGTCTGAAATATTTGGTATTGGATTATCTAATGATCCCCTAAGATACACTTTATTCCCATCACTAGCTTGTCTGCCCGGTAACGGCTTCCTGGTCTGCTTGATATAGGATTGATACTGACAGAACAATTTTTGTCCTGGTCCTCGGAGTTTAAGGGTTAGTTAGCTCAAGGTTCAGGGTTGCGTTTAAAATCATTCTCATAGTATGCTGTCCTTGGAGCAATGAACCTCGTTGCACTCATTTGTAACTTTAAGAACAAGTTGCAAGGGATCCAAATCGAATGTCACGAGCATGTAGTCGTGCGTTGAAAACCCCACGTGTATTTATATTCGCGTGCTAAGCATGCCCCGTAATACAAAAACATCTATAGAGCGGAAATGTTCCGATCTGCCAAGCTCTGATCCATTACCCGAAAAATAGACGAGGTCAGAACTCTTCTTCGGCAGTGTAACCGGGTTTATTAAAAATAAACGTATAAGGTGAAACGAGAAAGCGTCTTCACTGGAGCACCTACAAATTACAGTTTTCTATTTGGACAGCATGCCTCCTGCTATCCCACAATTCTTAACAAAACAATACGTGAAATGTGTAACGCAACGAGTTACGCGTGACAGAACAGGAAATAATTTGCATTTACCAGTGTAATTGCATGTAATTGGAAAATATAATATTTACTGCTATTCCTAAAACAAGATTTGTGAAGTTAAAAACTGTTTGTATACTTTGATGATTTCATACTTACAATCTGATGACAGGTGTCCAATGGTGCAAGATTTTCCATATACTTCTTGGCCTTGGCCAAAACTTTTTCTTCGACTGCCGTCATTTCAAAAGGAACTGAACTGTTCTTCAAATAACGCCCTTGCTCTGCTTCGGTCTCTTCAGTAGACGAACTATAAAATGGCCACCAAGCATTGGTGGATACCAGCAACATGCACAAGAACTTGCCAATGAACAAACAACGCTTTAAATCATTCTGTATCTACTAAAAAAAAATAAGATGGGGATTGGTGATTGAGAATAGCAATGCAATGGCAAAACAATTGTGACATTCCAAGATTGTTTTTGAAAGCATAGTACAGCCTCCAGTTATAGTGGCGCAATACTTATGCTCAATAACTATTATAATTTACTTTTCCAAGTGAGTTGAGTAAATTGCCACAGAGAGAGATCCTAACGAGCGGACAACTAGAGCCTTAATTCTTTTTCAGAGCCTTTCGTCGTCAACCCCTCGTTTTGCTCTGAAAAAGGTCTACTTGGAAAGTTCTTTGAAAAAATACAGCTGGATTTCAAACCGTAGGAAACAATGGTCGCTTTAGAAATAACGAGCCACAACATTCGACGAACGTACGCATGCATTCTCGCCAAGGTAACCGTGCTATTAGATTCCGCGCTCGGGAGCTTTCTAAAAATTTACTGCCTAAACGCATATGAGCTTCTAGCTGTCACTCGACTTTGCTAAACAGAGCGCACATTTACCAGGAGCCTTCAGATCTTACCTGAAAAACTTTCACTGAAACTTCTTGCGGTTCAACGGAGTGAAATATTTGATTACACCCTCGTAGTTGACTTTTAAATGTACTGCGCGCTGTTGCGCGTGAAATTTTAACCGCACGAACTAATTCTCAAAGGACCTCTTTGACGTTTTATTATTCGCGCGTTACCTTTGAAGGAAAGAGCAAGTGTCAAAATTCGTCTTTTTTTGTCCAAATCAAAACTTGAAAGGCTGCGATCACTATTCAGTTATTTGCAACGAACGTGAAACAAAGAAAATTGAGTTTCTCATGTGGATTCGACACTACTCAATACTTACGCAGCCGCCTCTAAAAGTACGTGAGCTACAGAGAACTTTTTGGCAGCCGTCTGAATATACAATAGACTGTTCTATCTGTATGAATATACCGTATACTGTTCTACGCGTTGTCTTCCCCAAGAGGCACCGAAATAATAGCGGCAAACAGATATAAACAAAAGCATGACTCTGGGACAGAAGCTAACCTGGTAGGAGGAGGCCGAAGAAAATACGCCTAACCCAGCATGGCAGATAGGAATGGAATGGGCCAGGAACCCATCTCCTGAGTGAGCTAACGAGTGTAATTGAAGTCCATACCTCACCATCATAACATGACTACGTCAGACCTTGAAGTAAAGAGGTCGAGGTCGGAAAAATGTCACGAGGGATGCTGTATCCCGATGAGACCAACAATTTCTAGTCACTTCACTAGTGCAGATAATCTCGTACCTGTTGTAAAATGTTGTCGGTCCTCTTTGGCGGCTCTTAAGCCAAGGGCTGAGACAATTTCGTTGCTGAGACAATTTCGTTGCTGAGACCGAGGCATGGGTAGTAGGGACGGGAGGGTGGAGCTCGTGGCCGCGGAACCGCCCTTCTTTCTAAGACATAATCCCCAACTTCCTTCAAACAGCCTAATAATTGCACTTAATTCATCTGAAAAGCTTTAAGCTTTATTCAAACAGACCCACAGTTGAAATGCGTCCGAATATCATAATTTTGAGATAAAAAAGTTTTGGTACAAATATATCATAAATTTCTACTCAATGTAGCAGTAACCTCAAACTTTTAAAGAGACCGAAGTCCATAAAAATTTCAAATGCGTGCGTTTTAAACGCAAATTCCAGACCAAAATTATACCTTTTGGGTTCCGCTAATACCACGTACTTATTGACGGAGTTTGGTGGAGCCGAACAAGATCTCACGGTTCCCAGTGTTGTCCGTGGAAGCCGAAAAATTGGTGCGATTCAACGTCTACCCTTACAAACGTGCCATTTATTCTGAATGTGTGTAGCCCAATTTGCAACTTAGGAGCATGTCATCGATGACCCCATGTGCCGCCTATTTTATATCCCAGTCCGGTTGATCAAAATATTTTTGACAACACTTGGTCTGTGAGTCACGACTGAGAGCCAAACAAATCAGTCAATCGACTCAGTCAGACCCAACTCAGTCAATTGAAGCATTTAAATCTAAAGATTTAAAACCTGTTCGCAGTTTTTTCCCCTCGCCATCACATCCAGGATCAACGCTACCCATACGGTACGCTACCCATACGCTCGCTACCCATACGGTACGCTACCCATACGGTACGCTACCCATACGGTACGCTACCCATACGGTACGCTACCCATACGCTACGCTACCCGTACGCTACGCTACCCATACGCTACCCTACTCATACGCTCTGGAATAATCACTTACTTATGCCTTTGCACTGATGCATGTCATGCCATGGTAAAAAAAAAGAAAACAAATGTTACGTATGATGCACGATCCTCGAAGTAGATAGCGGTATTTATGCAATAGCGAAAATCAGACCTTTAAAAAATTTAGGCCTGAACGGGACTCGAACCACTGACCTCTGCGATACCAGTGCAGCGCTCTACCAATTGAGCTAACAAGCCAACTGGGAGCAGGCTTTTAAGTTGATTCGTAATAAACCCGTGAAAGTGATAAATGAGATACAATGAATATATGAAGTTCATCTATTTTCAACTGCAGTATTAGATACGTATGATGCACGATCCTCGCAGTAGATATTGCTATTTATGCAATAGCGAAAATCAGACCTGAAAAAAATCAGGTCTCTACGGGACTCGAACCACTGACCTCTGCGATACCAGTGCAGCGCTCTACCAATTGAGCTAACAAGCCAACTGGGAGAGGGTCGTTAAATTGATTCGTAATAAACCCTTGAAAGTGATAAATGAGATACAATGAATATATGAGGTTCATATATTTTGAACTGTGGTATTAGATACGTATGATGCACGATCCTCGCAGTAGATAGCGCTATTTATGCAATAGCGAAAATCAGACCTGAAAGAAAAGAAAAATCAGGTCTGTACGTGACTCGAACCACTGACCTCTGAGATACCAGTGCAGCGCTCTACCAATTGAGCTAACAAGCCAACTGGGAGCAGGTCGCTAAGTTGATTCGTAATAAACCCGTGAAAGTGATAAATGAGATACAATGAATATATGAAGTTCATATATTTTGAACTGCGGTATTAGATACGTATGATGCACGATCCTCGCAGTAGATAGCGCTATTTATGCAATAGCGAAAATCAGACCTAAAAAAAAAAAAAAACTAAGGCCTGTACGGGACTCGAACCACTGACCTCTGAGATACCAGTGCAACAGTTTACCAATTGAGCTAACAAGCCAACTTGAAGCAGGCCGTTAAGTTGATTCGTAATAAACCCGTGAAAGTGATAAATGACTTTTGTTGACAGAATCATTAAACCTGCTGGCTGTGAATGAGGTAAGTTATTCATCTTTCTGTTTGAATTCCTTAAGGGTTAGAGAGCGAAGTCAGTGGTAATTATAGCAAGCTTCGTTGAAGTTTGCCTTCGCTGTAACCATTGATCGCTTATACCGTCTGCTTTCAGCATTAGGTAATTTGTACACTCGAGTGAAACTTCTTGCATCTGTTACAATTTTTCTATTTCGTTTTTACAAGTCCGATAAAAAAAAGCTTTAAACTAAAGGAAGAAGGAGGAAAGTGAGGATTTTGTCGTTTGCCGTTGCCATTATCAAAAATATGCTGTGGCGTGTTAATCACCAAAGCCACAGCCATCTCATGAGGTGTACATATGAATTTTTCACCCTTTCCTTCACGAAAAAAGAATATAAAATATAGCTGAATACACTTTTCTCTATGTATATCTATATCTATAATCTCATATAAAAACGCTCTTTTGGTATAGCTCATACTGAAACGCATTTATATCTTTTAAAGCACTCTTCTGGAAATCATAAAATTAATTCATAAACTATACTGTTTTGGAATAGTATATTTTATGACTCCAGGCGCCGTTTTTTTAAAGGACGGATAACACTATTCTACAGATAAATCGCTATCCAGCGGAAAGGGTTAATAAAGCATAAAACATTAAGCGCTATTCAAAGGATAGCAACTCATCCGGTGAATAACGCTACCCAATTAAGCTTCGAACAACTAGGGACAGATCTCTTACTGCTGGAGCATAATTATAACCCGGTCTCAAGAACTTAAAGCGACAACGAATATTACTACTTCTTTCAGTCGGATACAACTCCTTGTATATTCTTGTGATTAAAGTGCGAGCCATGATGTTATCGCGTCTCACACCAACATCTTTAAGTACAGAGAGTATATTGGTGCAGTGTAGATAAAAAGATGTGTACTTGTGTGAAGGAGATTTGTTTTGCGTTTGCACAACAAAAGAAAAAAACAGTTTGCTAGAAATTTAGAGAATAACACTCTTACATGTAGTCACTCTTGAAAATGCTCAATGCACCACTTCGCTGATGTACATATCTTGCCTTAACAAGCGGGTGGAGAACCAAGACAAGCAGTCTTTTAGATCGTCGAAGCCCGCTTCAATTGAGAAACCCCTCAAAATGTACAATAACAGCAAAAAGATAAATGTGAGACTTAAGGATCTTAAGGAGGGCTGGGAATTTAGACAACGAGGCAGATGGCCATCAGGTGAGCAAATCAAATCAAAGGTATTCTGCCAAGCGTAACTTATTGTATATCTTTGTGGGGATCTTCCAACCTGTTGGCCGACCTGGAGGATTAGCACATCCGTGCTGCCAGACTGATTCACAAGATCAACACAAATATCCCAAAACATGAATTTCTTAGCATAGCAAAATGGACATCTATATATTATATGTATAAGAGAAGACTTGCCTGTATTGCGTACCAGGCCTTTCATAAACTAGCTTCTGATAACATAAACAGTTTATTTACAAAGCACCAGACTTCATACAATTTAAGAGATAACTTAAGATTTGCTCTTAAATGTCCCAAATCCAAAGCCCTGCACAACTCTTTTACTCATTGCGCTAGTATTGTTTGGAATTGCCTACCTAGTCAGTTAACGTCTAGGCCTAGTTACTCTTCTTTGAAGGCTAGTATTAAGAAACTCTATAAATGCATTGACCAAGTTAATTTCGGCTCAAACTCCACTGCTACCAACAATATCAGTGACGAATTTAAGTACTACTGATATCTAGTTTGCCATTTTGTTATCTTATTATTATTATTACAATTATTATTTATTTAAAATTTTTTAATTTAAATCTTATCTTTGTATTTATTTTCCTTTAAATGCATTGTTTGAGTTAATTTGACTCATACTAATATTTACATATAAATATATATATTTACTTACTTATCCTACCCTTATATATAATGTATTATTGATACGTATGATTATTCATACTAGGAGACGTATATATTTTTAGCTCTTTATTAGTAGATAGCAGGTTCACATCAGCATTAGGTGCCATTTCCTCAACCTGCTTTACCGAATAAAGGATGTATGTATTTATGTATGTATCATTAAGACAATATCAGTTAAAAATTATTACCCTATGACAACCTGATGTTCTCTTTACATTATTTTTAAAAAATGCAAGTTTAACCTCTTTGATAGAAAATTTCAATAATAAATTAATAAAATCTATTGAACGTTAGGCATTATCCCTTAAATGAGTGAAGCAGTACAATGTTGGACTGGTAGTCTGGTGGCTCTATGTTCAAGCCTCCAGCTGCTTCTCATTGGTTTAACTCTTTGGCTGTGCTTTGTATGTAGTCAACTGGTCTACCTCCTTCCAGTTAGAATTTTTGAACATTATGTTATTTACAATGTTTGTTTGCAGTTTGGTTTTATCAACCCTGTAAAGCACTATTGGGGAAGCGGTCAATTTATGCTGTTATCGTTAATGTTGCTCTAGCTATTATTATTGTTAATATCAAAATGTAATTGAATGTGATAGATATGCGACGAAGTGACATCTAAAAACCATTATGTGACAGTATATAGCCCACAAATGTAACAAAGTGGTCTAACCGAGTGTTCATGTCACTAACTGAATACATATATATATAGAACGGTTAAACTTGATATCCGTGAAACATTGCTTGATACATATTGTATATATATATACAATATATATCAAGTTATATATATATAGTTATATATATACAGTTATATATATATATATATACATAACGGCAGTTATAAATATATATATATATATATAGCGGAAGTCGTTAGTGGAACTCTCAGGCTAACAAAGGTGCACCGCGCCGGGTGGATCAATAAAGATTCGGAGTCCAAGCCTCACAGCAAACACGAACGTAGAAAGTTTAAAAATTGCGAGGATGGACAACTTCTGACGTAAAAGATATAAAAAAAATATAAAAAATTTTAATAAAATGCGTTTCGGTCAGAGACCTTCTTCAATTATTTACCCAGCTATTTAAATAACTGAAGAAGGTCTCTGACCGAAAAGTCTCCTATTAAAATCCTTTATATTTTTTATGTCAGAAGTTGTCCATCCTCGCAATTTTTAAACTGTCAACGTATATATATATAGTAAAAAGTATTTTATATATATAGGAAAAGTATTTTAGTACACGAGGACGGACAACTTCGAGCTAAGACAGACATATACTCGAATGAAGAGTCTAAGAAAGTTTAATAAAATACGTTTCAGTCCGAGACCTTCATCAGTCGTAATACAATGAATATATATCCTCTATATATATATACATATTCATATGTCGTTAGTGGAACTCTCGATCAGGCCAACAAAGGTGCACCGCGGCAGGAGGATCAATAAAGATTCGCAGTCCAAACCTCACAGTAAACACGAACGAAGAAAGTTTAAAAATTGCGAGGATGGACAACTTCCGAGGTCAAAAATATAAAAAAGTTTAATAGAAAGCGTTGCGGTCAGAAACCTTCCTCAGTTATTTACAACTTTTGAAATAGTAAAAGAGCATTAAATAAGATCGAAGTGCTACTGATTACGTAATTACAGATAACGAGAAAATGAGCTGGTGCTAATAAAAAGATAACAAAACACCTATTTACAAAGAAAGCAATGGACAAAATACTAAGAGATAAGAGTACTAAATATTTTAAAATGAGTGGCGTAACCAATTGCAAAGAAGCAATGCGGGAAGCAAAGAAAGGGGGAGGCCCACTTTTAACTACAATTGTAAACCGTAACAAAATCCCAAAACAAGACCTTTGGAGGCCGAAAGGGCAAATTAGCAACAAAATTCCTGGCGGAGCCCTTAAATGATTTTACTCATAGTAAAATCCCTTGGCAGGGCCTCTGAGTTCAATCCACACCTAAAGGGCCGACAAAATCCAAGAAAAGGGCCTTTGAACGATCAATTAGTAGCGCCTAATATAGGATGCAAAATCAATTATAATGACATTGGATTTTGTTCGACATTTAAGAATAAATATTAGCGAGAAAACACACACAACGTTTCGATGACTCGAGAATGATGACATGGAGTCATCGAAACGTTGTGTGTTTTTCTCGCTAATATTTATTCTTAAATTAATTATAGAAAGTTCTATTTTTAGAATGAAATTCCTCTCTTTTATTCAAACCATGGGGTGCCAAAGAGAACAACTGAGCACTCCAATAAGCCTCTTTTGTGATTAAAAGCCTATCGATCTCTTCAGAGCCACTAGGGGCCTGTACCTGATCAATGCATTGGAACGAAAAATCGTCCAGGGTGTGTGGTGTTTTGTTAAAGTGTATCGCTACTTCACAAGTTGTTTTGTTTGTGAACATAGCAGATTTGTGATTTCCAAATCTAACTTTAAAGTCGGTAGTAGTAGATCCCACGTATTGCAGGGGACATTTCTTGCAAGAGGCCAAGTAAATCACATTTTTAGGATCTCAGGAAAGTCTAGAGTGAATTGTGTAATTTTTGCCCGTCTGAAAGCTGAGAAATGAAACAAAGAAGTTCTGACAGAGGTCGCATCTTTTCCTATCGCATTTAAAGCAGCCATTGTTATGAGCAATGGTTTGTCTCTCTGAGATTTTACGATCGACGAAAAGATGATATGATAGAACTTCGAGGAAAAAGTTCTTTCAATTTGGGGTTAGATTGCGGAATAAACAAAAGCTTTCTGATTATGTTGCCTACGTCGGGCAAGTTAGGATTAAATGTAATAGCAAATGGAAATAATATCTTCGTTTCTTTTCCACGAGTCCTGAGTAAATTATTTCTAGGAAGGGCGAAGGCTTTGGAGAATTGCTTAGAAACTAATTTAGAGGGTAACCCTGATTAACAAGGTACTCTGTACTCAGCTGTTCTCTCGGCAAAAAAATACCTTTTCAGAGCAATTTCTTTTCAATTTTGTGGCTACTCCAAAAGGAATAGCCTCAAGATTATATTTCATTTTTCATTTCCTTTAGATTTCTCTACTTTTAGATGACAATTTTGTACTATTAGATTCTCCAACAATTAGATTTTCCTCTTACTAAACTAGATTTTATTTTATGTCTTACTTGTGCATATCTTAAATTCTAATATTTTCCCAGGGTAGGCACCCCGCATGGGTCTGAGTGTGCCCATCCCTTTTGGGCTTTAAATTTTTTTGGAATTTTGAATTTTATTTTTATTATAATTTATTTATTCATTTATTTATTTATTTTTATGTTTGTATATCTTCATTTTGATCTTGCCCAATAGAGCTTGACATAGCCATAACCAGAGGTGGGATCCTGTAATGGAGTCCAACGCGCTGCAAAGATTTTGAGCTTATCGATGTAGCTTCGCGAAGGACTGACGATTGAAACTGCAAAACAGTTTCTTTTCATACTAGTTGCTCCACATGATAAAAAACTTCTGGGTTGTAGATTATGGGGCCTTCTGAGGACCTCTGAAAGTAGATGTCTTAACGATGCGATTTCAGGAGCCGCTAATCTTTTGGGGATTTTCATTGAAACGTTTTACTCCTGACTGATACTGTTTTGTACCAATCAATCTGTGATTATTCGTAATAAACCCGTACAGGCCGGACTTTTTTCGGGTCTGATTTTCGCCATTGCATAAATAGCGCTATCTACTGCGAGGATTGTGCATCATACGTATCTAATACCGCAGTTCAAAATATATGAACTTCATATATTCACTGTATCTCATTTATAATCACGGGTTTATTACGAATCAACTTAACGGCCTGCTCCCAGTTGGCTTGTTAGCTCAATTGGTAGAGCGCTGCACTAGTATCGCAGAGGTCAGTGGTTCGAGTCCCGTACAGGCCTGATGTTTTTCGGGTCTGATTTTCGCCATTGTGTAAATAGCGCTCTCTACTGCGAGGATCGTGCATCATACGTGTTTTAATGTTAGTTGCAAATGCCTATTGATTGATTGAGTGTAATTATGTTGTTTGTTTTAGGATTAATGTGTTGTCAGTGGCTTGTGGAATGGAACATACGTTGGCTCTCTGCAGTGATGGAGTAAGCAATCATAGTTAATTAACATGTTGGAAGCTCTCAAGAAGATCAAGATAAGAGGTTTAGCTTATTCATCTCAGCAGGAGAGTTGAAATTTCAAAGTGAGTAGTATGCAGTGGGGCTGAACATTCCCAGCAGACTTGTATGAAGAACTGCTCTCATTTTAAGCAGGAACCATTAACCATGATTTCTATTCAGAGTAAAATGTGATACATTTTGATTCATTGATGTGAGGGCAGCTGGCAAGAAGTATGGGTCAGGGATTAATTTGATTATTTTCCCTCACATAGGTGTATTCTCGGGGATCATCAGAGTATGGACAGGTAAGAAATACAACTTTGTTAATGTAAATATCATCAGCATCCTTGCAAGATGTTTCTTTCGATTTTAACCCTTTAACTTAACCCCAAAGTCTGATTGTCAATTCTCCCCTCTAGCTGCTACACATTTCCTTGGAAATTAGTTGCAAGAATTTTACGTTAGATCAAGATAGCAATTTCTACATGATAAGTTTGAGTATCTCACTACATGTTTACTGGGGAATAATTTATATGGATGTTATAGGGACTTGAAGGATAAAAGGCAGAGCCCTACCTGAATGACATTTCTGAGGTGGTAGTTTTCAACTTTGATCACAACATCTTTGAATCAGATAATGCATTTAGAAATACTTTTATGATTCACATGATAATTTTTTTAACAATGTTGGTTTATTTTGACGAAAGCTTGGCCAAGGAGACACACTGCAGCAGACAAAGCCTGTCTCATTACCGAGCTATAGGAAAAGAAATGTATAGCAGTTATGTGTGGACATTATCACTCCATGGCTCAGTCAGCAGATAACCGGGTGTGGTCGTGGGGGTGGGGAGTCCATGGACAGTTAGGAGTGGGCAGCATTGAAGATTCACTCCTCCCAACACATGTGGAAGCACTTGATGAGTATCAAGTGAGCAAACTAGCTGCTGGGTACTCACACAGTTCAGTACTTACAGCTCAGGTTGGTTTTGGATTGTTACAAAGTGTTCCGAACTGAAAATTTATGTTTTGTGTTACTTCATTTTCAAGTTGTGTAAGGCGTTACGTGTTGAGTGAGTGGACACTGGGTCCAAGTGAGTGGAGACTGTGTGGGAGTTTATGACGTATTGCAAACACGTAAGCTCGACGTTCGGGTCGAGATGGTCGGAATGAAATGTAATGTCAAAGTTATTGGTTGGATTTAGTGAATAAATCATTTACTTTCATGGTGCCTTCGGGTTCATTTGGAGAAACAGTATCGACGACTGGTCGAACGAAAAAGAGTGTTTGACTCTCGTTTGTTGCTGCGAAGAAGTCGGTTTTCGCATATCGGCGATTGGCGCCAAAACACATGTGTATTGCATCAGCACCTTGATCGAATGTGAACCTCTTTGAATTTGCAGAAACTGTGTTACTTCGATTAGTTGAGGTCAGTGAAATTTGTGGTGTTTCAAAATGTGGAAAGATTTAGAAGCTATCAAGAAAAAGAGAAGATTTCTGAAAAAAATCTATCACAGACACGTTGAAGTCAATCGACGAAGCCCTGTCAGAACAAGACAATCATTGACGAGTTCAAGTGTCGAAGGATAATATCGCAATTAAGTGGAGCGACTTGCAAGAAGTGCAAGGCACAATGTGCATTATGTTGGAAGATGGAGAGATTCATGCCGAATGTGAGAGTCACAATGAGTATGAAGCGCGTATAATGGAGAGCATGGCCAAAATGAGGTGTTATCTTGCAAGTAAACATGTTTCAGAAGTGAGTTTGGCTGGAAGCAGTCCACCCGCATCCCAGTCATCCTATCAAGTACAGGTTAAGCTACCCAAGATCAATCTACCAACCTTTGGCAGATGTCCAAGAACTAGAGTATGTGATGAGGTCGCTAAAGGGTTCGGCCGCTGAAGCAGTGGAAGGTTTTGCAGTGGTTCAAGCGAATTATGAAGCAGTTTTAGAAATCCTAAAGGAAAGATTTGGGCACACAAGGTTAATACTTGATGCACATGTAAGATCCTTGATCCATTTGCCACGTTTGAACTGTGATGATGCAACCTCCATGCGTAAATTTTACGATGAAGTGATAGGTCATGTTCGTTCTGTCTAATCCATAGGTGAAAAGTTTAACTCTGAAACTTTCGTTCCAGTTCTGGTGCCCCTTATAGTGGACAAGCTGCCAAAGGAAGTTGTGGAGAGATGGGAACTGGAGCTCAGCGAGGAAAAGGCTGAGCAGGACTGTGTAAAAGTGAAAACACTGTTTGCTTTCTTGGAACAATTGATAAGAGCTAAAGAGTCTTCCCAGCCTCCTTCTCTTGATTCAAAAACACCAGCAAAGGGAAATCCGGGAAATCGTGAAAAACTTTTCAAGTTTAACACCTCACAAAAATCATCCACCTCTGCATTATGTGCGACAACGCAAGAGAGCAAGTGTGTCATTTGCTACAAAAACCATGGTTGGAAGTCGTGTCTCAGTTTTCTATCATTTCCTGTAAAAGAAAGGTTCAGAAAGGCAACATCTAAAGGCCTGTGTTTCCGATGCCTTGAATCTGGTCATAGAGCTGAAGTGTGCCAGACGCCTCCAGCAAGCACTGCCGAGGAAGACATCAATGTCCTGCATCAGGACTCAGCTCGGCCTCACTTGTAAGAAGTCAAGGTGAAATCAGCCCCTGAATTACCATCCTCGTCGTCAGGTCCTCCTGTGCCATCTTCAGATGTGGCAAACTCTGTTGCAGTGGGCTCAATTGGAAAAGTGATTCTGCAGACTGTGCGAAATTATTAGGAACACTTATGTTGATGACTTTGCTTCAGGGAGAGACAATGTGAAGGAAACGCGGAAATTGCAAAGAAGTACAACTGACCTTATGCAGAAAGCTGCCTTTAATCTGACAAAATGGTCAAGTAATTTGTCTGAGCTTATGTAGGCCAAACCCGAGAGGGACAGAGCAGCTGTTAGTCTTGTGAACCTGGAGAGTAATCTAGCAGAATCACATTCAATCACAAAAGCATTAGGATTAAAGTGGAATACGATAACTGACAGTCTCGTCTTTGCAATTGATGTGAACATTGTTTAGTCGAGATCGAAGACAGAGTACACTAAGAGAAAGGTGGCGTCTTTAGCAGCAAAGATATTTGATCCGATTGGTCTAGTTGCACCCTTTTCAGTGAGGTCAAAATTGATTCTGCAAAGTTTGTGGACCCAAGGTGTTGGATGGGATGAAGAAGTTCCCGTGGAAGTCTCATTGAAACGGAATCAGTGGGTTCAAGAGCTTTTAGAACTTGAACACCTTCACATTCCAAGATGTTACATTGATTTGCCACTAAGTCAGAATCCTAAAGTGGAGCTACACGCATTTGGTGACGCGTCGGAAGTTGCTTATGCCTCTGTACCTCATCTGAGAGTTGCTCGTGAAGATGGAAAGGCATCTACCAGTCTCGTAATTTCAAAGACCCGAGTGGCTCCTGTGAGGAAGATTACCCTACCACGCTTAGAGTTGATGGCTGCTGTAATTACCGCTAGACTTGGCACCTATGTCAAAGGTGCAATTGATTGTCCCATTAGCCGCATTGTTTGTTGGACAGACAATTCTTCAACTTTACACTGGATCAGAGGAGCAGCCTCACAGTGGAAACCATTTGTTGCCAATCGTGTTATTGAAATTCAGTCGTTGTTGGATCCCGGTGTTTGGAGGTATTGTCCAGGACCACAGAACCCAGCCGATCTACCTACTCGAGGTTTATCTGCAAGTCAGTTTGGAGAGAGTCATTTGTGGTGGAAAGGACCCTCTTGGTTGCAAGAGTCCGAGAAAGATTGGCACGAGGATTTAAGGTCAAAACCTTGCAATGAAATTGTTGATCAAGAGAGGAAGAGTAAAGCTAGTGTCAATTGTATTGTTCAACCCAAGGAGCCATATATTGATTTCACAAGGTTCAGCAAGTATAGTCGCTTGCTCAGAACTGTTGCTTGGATCAAAAGATTTGTTAGCAACTCAAGGGTGAAAGAATACGAAAGAATTGACAGCATCTTAACCGGTTCAGAGATACAGAATGCAAAAGGCATCCTATTATCTTGCCTTCTAATCATCCTGTTGTTAAGTTGCCGAATAATGATGTTTACGGTCGTGAACTACATGCTGGAGTTGAACACACTTTATCAGTTTTGCGACAGAGATTTCGGTTGATCAAGGGACGATTAACTGTCCGTCAGACACTAAGGAACTGTCTACTTTGTCGCCATTACCTTACAAAGCCCTTTGGTCAGCGGATGGCACCACTTCCTGAAGAAAGAATTAAGCCTGCGCCGCCGTTCACTAATGTGGGTCTAGACTTTGCTGGTCTTTTGTATTTGAAAGACAGTGGTGATAAAGTCTACATATGTTTATTTACATGTGCAGTTACCCGTGCGGTACACTTAGAGTTGGTGTGTGATATGACGGCTGAGCGCTTTCTCCTTGCTTTGAGACGCATGATTGCAAGAAAAGGAATGTGTAGCATTAATTGGTCAGATAATGCAAAAACTTTCAAGGCTGCTCAGAAGTAGCTACGGCAATGTTTGGGAGTATTAGAATCAGACCAAACACAGTATGTTTTGTCCGAAAAGAAGATTGAGTGGAAGTTCATCGTGGAGAAGGCCCCGTGGTGGGGTGGATTTTATGAGCGGCTTATAAAGAGTGTCAAGACGCCATTGAAGAAACTATTTGCCTAAGCAGTGTTAGATACCGAGCAGTTAACTGTTATTTTGGCTGAAATTGAAGCACAGTTAAACAGTCGTCCTCTTACTTACCTTGGTGCAGACCCTGATGACTACAGTGTGATTACCCCTGCACATATTCTGATTAGCGGAAATCTTCAAGCATGTCCAACTAAAGACACTCGTACATATGATGCACGATCCTCGCAGTAGATAGCGCTATTTAAGCAGTAGCGAAAATCAGACCTGAAAAAAGAAATCAGGCCTGTACGGGATTCGAACCACTGACCTCTGCGATACTAGTGCAGCGCTCTTTTAATTGAGCTAACAAGCCAACTGGGAGCAGGCCGTTAAGTTGATTCGTAATAAACCCGTGAAAGTGATAAATCAGATACAATGAAATATATGAAGTTTATATATTTTTTTCAGGTCTGATTTTCGCTATTGCTTAAATAGCGCTATCTACTGCGAGGATCGTGCATCATATGTATCTAATACCGCAGTTCAAAATATATGAACTTCATATATTTCATTGTATCTAAAGACACTTGTGTTTCAGAACAGACGTCAAGACCCCTCACCAAACGTTTTCAGTATCATCAGAGGCTCATAAATGGATTTTGGAAGCGTTGGCATGCAGCGTATCTGAAATACTTGACACCCCTCAAGAAATGGCATAAGAGTGGTCGTGAAATCCGTAAAGGTGACTTGGTCCTCGTTAGTGAGGATCGCCTAGCTCGGGGTCAGTGGTCACGTGCACGAGTGGAAGACACCATCACAGGCCGCGATGGTCTTGTCCGGTCCGTTACTCTTCGCACCTCATCTGGAAGTGTTACCCGTCGTCCAGTACAATGGCTACACTTATTTGAAGCCTGTGATGCTGACTTAGCTGCTGAACTTAACTGAACTTGATGAGACCTTGTTGAATATTTCAGTTGAACTTTGTTGGCAAGTTACATGTAGTGATGCACTCCCTGCATCGGGCGGAAGGATGTTCCGAACTGAAAATTTATGTTCTGTCTTACTTCATTCTCAGTTTGAGTAAGGCGTTGCGTGTTGAGTAAGTGGACACTGGGTCCGTGCGAGTGGAGACTGTGTGCGAGTTTATGACGTATTGCAAAAACGTAAGCTCGACGTTCGGGTCAAGATGGTCGGAATGAAATGTAATGTCATAGTTTTTCCATGCGTTTAGTGAATAAATCGTTTATTTTGACAAAGTTAATTCAGTCTGCGCCTCAATACCATAAATCCTATAATAAGCCTCACCAGAGGGGTGGGGGGCTTATTTATTCCAGGTACTTTGGGGGGTGGCTTAGAGGGGGGCTTATTAATTTAAAAAGGAAAGACTTAATAAGTATCACTTCTTTTTGAACAAATGGAACACAGAGTCCAAGCAATATTCTTCAGCATACAAACTGATGGCGATGGTTAACCATGTCTCCCAGCTAGTGAGTTTTGTGCCCTAAAAAACATTATATTTTGACCTAAGTTATACTAACCTGGATTATGAGACAAAAGACCGTTGCTATGAAAGAACTTGATAAGGCCCACATCAAAGAAGAGCCATACACTTGAATAAGCCACTTTTGTTACATTAAATATTCAAACTTGGTTCATAGGCTTAGGGGAAAAAAACAAAAGATATCACTTGGAGGTTGGAGAATGAATGATTAATTTCTTTTGATTGATTCCTTCTAGCCTGGGAGCCATGTTAGAATTTTAATATATTAAAAGTGGCCTCACCTATTTATTACTGGAAATGGAAGAGAGGCAATGTTTTCCAACCCTGTTTAAATCATTTCCTTTTTCAGGGACAAATCCTCACATTTGGAGGAGGTATGAAAACACAGTCAAGCAGTTTAACGCAAAGTTCCTTAAATTGCTAATTTTGTTTTAAACTGGTTTGTATTGTGGTCATTTTGAAAACATACAGGCTGTAAGGTATTTTTCAGAAATTTCAACTTTGGAGATTAACAGGGAAAGGGCAATTGGGCAAAACCCTATGTTGAATTTTAAACAGTGTTATAATTCAATACTCTCCCAGTGATCAGCTGATATTATTTGATCTCAAGTTTATTTTATGGTTTAGCCTGGAGTATAAAATACAAATCCACGTAGTTAAACACTTTTTTTCTTATACATTGTGCTCTCCAAAACTACCTGGCTTATCTCAATTCCTCAATGATCCTTAAGTTAGTTGTCTCTGATTTTGTAAAAACATTTAGGTATGTATTTTGTGGTGCCTGTCTCACTTAGGACTGTATGGTCAGAAACTTTACTTGATTTGTTGTGGATCATTTGAAACTGTAAGTAATTTTGCCAAATTTTCTTCCTTTTTTTAGTTTTTGCACCACTGTTGATACTTTCTTAAGCTGAGGAGTAGTTTAGTGCGCCTATCTGGCATAAACCGCAGGGGCTGGGTCCGAGTGGATTCATTAATTCGGCCGAGTGGATTCATTAATATTCATATTAAGGTTAGGGTTAGGGTTATTACGGCTATTATGGTTATTAGGGTTAGGGTTTGGGTTAAATTTTGCGTAGTCGTATAAATGGGGGCTGGGGTTAGGGTTTAGCCTAGGTGTACGAGGGGTTATTAGGGTGAGATTTAATTTCCGTGAGTAGGGTTTAAGGTTGAAAAAGTAACGGTAAAAAAATGTACAAAGATAAGAAAAAAGTCCAAGATGGCGGAGGGATTAACCATGGTTTATTTGCTCACTCCGCATGATATTTGTAAATAGGTAACATAAGCTAGAAAGGCTGTCATCATATCTTTGTATAATTGATGGAAAGTAGAATGTTCTCCCACGTTGGAATCATAGGCTTCAATCTCGTCAAAGTATTTAGTCACTTGTCTGCGTATTTCACAAAGATCTTGCGTGGTAGCTTTTTCTTTTACAATGGCAAATAATTCGTCTCGGACGGCTCCGGCCCACTTGGGATTCTGTTCAATATCTTCATCCAAACAGTTGTTTTTCAGATGACATGGTGTATGAAGTGTTTGTAGAATGTAAGATGAAGTTATACATAAATGTGTTTGAACGTAAATGTCGCTCTGATTAACAAGCTGTCATGATGTGTCTGTACCATTGATGGAAAGTAGATTGTTCTCCAACGTTGGAATCATAGGTTTATGGCAACTTCTGCGCGGTCTGGGTCCGAGTGATTCGGTCGAGTGGGTTCTAAGTAAATATTCATACGGTGTAGGTGCGCGAGGGGAGTTTTAGGGTCTATTTATGCGGCATAGGCGAACGAAGGGATTAGGGTTGTTGGGGTTAGGGCTGTTGGCGAGGTTAGCGTTAGATTTCACGTTGGTTCGTGTATAGGGTTTTTTCGCATCTCATTTTAAAAAATAACGGTTTTCTCAAAACAATGGGAACAAAGAATCCAAGATGGCGGAGGGGTTAACTCCAACACACTGTTTTCGGATACGTAATGTTTATTGTCACACAACACAGGGACAAGAGAATGAACCCTATATTACGTGTTTGGGTATCGCGGGTTAGACAGACTAGTTTAACCGACTAAGACTGTGAGCAGAAGTTGTATTTATAAGAGTCACAAAAGGTTTTCTCATGCATGTGGTACAGGTTATTCAGAACGTATGACTTTTACGTTTAAAAAGTGTAAGAGATGTACAATCGTAAGACACAGGGATTGACAAGCTGTCAAAGTGTTCGGGTGGACCTTGTCGCTATAAACTCTTGGTCAGTATGATAATGTCTGACTTTTACGATTTCTCCTGTGATTGCTGTCAATGCGAATGGTGAGTACTAAAAGAAGAAGAGATAGAGAGTGAAGCGTTTTGGCAGGACAATTTGAAAATAATAAGAGCACTTTAAAAACCAAAGTGGATAGACGAAATATGAGTGTTTATTATGAATGATACATAGTATCACGCAACTACCCATACCGGTTATAGGAAAACAGAGTATCCACAGTTGAAAACTACAATGAAATGTATGAGAGATGTAGGAAGGAAACACAAATTAAAAGCGTTAAATAAATCATGGTTTAGGGTTTAATTGCATAGGTTATAGGAGCGTGTTTTTTTTTCATAATTTGAAAAACTAAAAGCCAGCTAAGATGGTGTAAAACAATAAAAATAATGAAACGTAGGATGCTGTTTAATCCTCCCTTAGGGAAAATGATTTCAAGATAAAATAAATATTTAAAAAACGCTCATTTTAGAATAAAAGGAATAAAACTGTCGTGACCAGGATTCGAACCTGGGCTATTTCGGTCACTCACTCACACGACCACACCCCTAACTCTCACCCTAGACCCAATTCTCTAACCCACTTATTCCCATATTAAAATGAAAATAAAACCCTAACAGTCAAACATCAGAGTGAGACAAACAATGGAAACAATAAAACGCAAGATGGTGACTCATACTTCCAATGGTAAAAGTGATTTCAAGATGTCATTAGCGTTCGTATTGTGTAAAAAAATCGAGAATAAAAGAGGTTTGTTTCCGCCTAAACCCTATGATGAGATGTGAATAATTCATCCTACTCCAAGAAAATGAAAATAATTCGAATTGTGATCACATGAGTATTCAAAATTCTCTAAAAATGAACAATGGGTCGTTCGAAGTATAAACATGCGATAGCTTTTTTCTCAATAAAATGTTTACTTTAGTTGAAATCTTAAAAATAAACTGTAACGCGTGAGTGTGATCACTAGCAGTAACGAAAATGTTTTAAATTCTATACAAAATTCCGCAAGTGAAGAAAATAACAACGATACATCAACGCAATTCAATGACAATGATTCCAGGAGAAATAATTAGATTTGCCGTTTAAAAAAATTACCAGGAAAAAAATCGAACAAAAAGGGTATTCAAAAACGCAGCACCATGCTCATGAACATTCCCATTTCTCGGGAAAAATGTACCATAGAGCATACAAACCGGGAAAAATACGAAATGCCAGCAGGCGTTGTAACTGTCTCATTATTATCTGTCCATCAAATTTTAATCAAGTCATAGCATCCTTACATGTTTTTCGGATCAAAGTCAATGACCTGTCTGTCCAAATTGTTGCCGAGTCATGACTTGTGTCAATCAATGATAGACCAATGGAAATCTAGCAATGGGTGTATAAGAGTGGCCATGAGTCGGAATGGTATGATCATACGTGGGACCAAAGTGATGATGAAGAAAGCTCGATTTCATCCAATCAGACAAGTGGTGTATCTCACTGAAACTCATCCCTACATGGAAGTCAAAGAGAAGATAAGCACAATCAAACGGTTCCTGAATACTCCGTTTAGACACAAAATAAAAGCGGTAAAAGAGAGGCAACATAGCAAGTACCTATATACAAGCACGTTGCACACAAAATTTCGACATCTATATGTGATAAAGCGATTGGAAGAATTACAAGGAGCATAATCCAAAGACTTATTTAACTCATATGATATGGACTTGCTTTACATGTGACGAAACATGACTAAAACGTGGACACATTGCCACGGTCGCTACGCGACCGCATTCCGGACGCACGCGCAGGAGCAGGAAGGAGGAAGAGAAGGAAAGAGTGTACATAGAATGACCACTGTAATAAACTGTTTTAAACTGTCTTAATCCCTGTGTCCTACGATTGTACATCCCTTACATTTTTTAAACGTAAAAGTCATACGTCCTGAACAACCTGTACCAAATGCATGTGAAAACCTTTTGGGACTCTTATAAATACAACTTCTGCTCACAGTCTTAGTCAGTTAGATTAGTCTGTCTAACCCGCGATACCCAAACACGTAATATAGGGTCAGGGTCCATTCTCTTTTCCCTGTGTTGTGTGACAATAAACATTACGTATGCGAAAACAGTGTGTTGGAGTTAACCCCTCCGCCATCTTGGATTATTTTTTTCCCATTGTTTTGAGAAAACCGTTATTTTTTAAAATGAGATGCGAAAAAACCCTACACATGAACCAACGTGAAATCTAACGCTAACCTACGGTGGCCCAGAAGGGACAACGCTTCTACTTGAAAATGTAGTGTCGTTCTGTAAAAATGTAGCTGTTCTTTCTAGAATTAAACAGCTTTCCTTAGAATTCTGCAATCGTTCCTTGTATATCTGCGATCGTTCCTTAGAAATATAGCTGTTCTATGGAAACAGTCACGAGATTCTTGCGTAGAAATCTAGCCCTGCCGTAGTATAAGCCGTCGCTGTTCCGTAGAAATGTAGCTCTTCCGTAGAACTCTTTGCCTCCTCCGTGTAGAACTTCAGCGCTTCCGTAGAAATGGAACGCTTCCGTAGAGAGTTCAAACCTGTGCGCGCGCATTAACATGGGTGGCCACTGGGCATTAGTGCCTGGCTGTAACTCGTTGATCGCCATTTTGCAAACGTTGCGATGTTTATATGTCAAGTTTGTGAGACGAAAGTGCAAGAGGGTGGAAAGTATTGCTATAACTGTGGGGCTGGAGTGGAATCGTTTCAGGATGGTAAATCTAAATCTAACTTTATCCCTTTGGATCATTACTGTGAACGGAATTTCAATATTGCATTTTTGACAGTAGCTTTGTGATCTTTATAGACCCCGAAATGGAGATTATTGAATGCTATTTCCATCTCGGGTACAAGTATGATGTGATCATCAATTTTTTGAGAAGTAAGCATGATATATGCTTGAGTGTACGGACACTTAAACGGAGGCTTGTGAAATACAAATTATCGAGAAATGAGACTTGGAGAAGTGAGGAAGAAGTAAAGGACATAGTCAAGGAGGAAATGCAAGGGTCTGGTTGCCTGTCGGGTTACAGGAAAATGTGGCATTTGCTTAAAATAAAGTACAGTATTCACGTCCCACGTAACATGGCTGCACAAATCTTGCATGATCTTGATCCTGAGGCTAGTAGTTTGAGAAAGAAAAAGAAGCTCAAACGACGGCACTGTCTATCGCATGGGCCAAATCAATGCTGGCACATCGATGGTAAGTTTAGTAATATTAGTAGGAAGTGATAAGAGCATGAATGAACTGCATAGAACAAAGTAGTGTTTGTCTCTACTCAAGGCAAGCAATTGATTGCATTTTTTCTGTTTCATGTTGCAATGATGTGTTTCTCAGCCCTTCTTCCATAACTTTGATTTGATTACTTTCAGAGGAAAGTGGGTATTTTTTTACTGCATCTCTAGTGCTACACTTTTAGGGTAGAGGGTCTGGGAGCTTATTATTTATTATTTTTAGAAAGGTCCTTCGTGAAGCAGATCCTTATCATCAAGACCTTTGCTATAATCATTATTATATGTTGAGGGAGGAAGGGATAGTTTTATGGTAATGTGTGAAGTTATTTTGCAGTGTTGGAATAAGGCACAGGTTACGACAAGCTGAAACCATTTGGATTTCCAATTAATGCAGGTGTGGATGGGTACAGCAGAAAGGTTCTATGGGTGGAGTTAGAAAGGTCAAACAATCTCCCTGAAATTACTGCAAGGTATTACCCAGAATGTGTTAAGGAACATGGTTTCTGCCCCTTACAAACCAGGACAGATTGTGGTACTGAAAATGACATTATAGCTGCCATGCAGTGTTACTTTCTATCGGAAGACAATACACCACACTCTGGGAAGTCTGCCCATATCTATGGAACATCAACCAGCAATCAAAGAGTAGAGAACTGGTGGTCTCATTATTGGATGTCCTCTTCAAGTTGGTGGATGAAGTTTTTGAAAGACCTGGTAGATAGTGGGCAGGTTGATATTTCAAATGAAATCCATAAAGAATGTCTGTGGTTTTGTTTTCATGGTATTTTGCAGCAAGAACTAGATAAGATGAGACTATACTGGAATACACATTACATTAGACCATCTAGGAATGACACAGTTGGAGGGGTTCCTGATGTGTTATCTCAACTACCTGAAGAATTAGGTGCTTTTGACTGCTCTTTACCTGTTTCCAGAGACAAAATTTTAGAAATGGAAAGTAAATATGCCTATGAAGAGGAAGAGAATGTCTTTCAGCAATATTGTCATTATGTGATAGAAGAAGAGGGGCTTCAGTATCCTTCAAACCACGAAGAAGCACTTTGTTTATTTTTTCAACTCATAAATATTGCTGATTAATATTAAAACTATTTATTATGATCAATAAACTTTTGAGAAAAAATTGAAATACATTTTTCTTAAAGTACTGGCAGTATTCATAATGATTGTGATACAAAAATTTGAATATTCTCTGTCTTTGTTTCTCCTTGTAACAATTAACCATATCATTAACTACAGAGCTATTGCATTAAAAATGTTGCACTTTGTCTGTGAATACTGTACTTTATTTTAAGAAAATGCCACATTTTCCTGTAACCCGATAGGCAACCAGACCCTTGCATTTCCTCCTTGACTATGTTCTTTATTTCTTTCTCACTTTTCCAATCTTTACTTCTTTCTCACTTCTCCAAGTCTCATTTCTTGATAATTTGTATTTCACGAGCCTCCGTTTAAGTGTTCGTACATTCAATCATATATCATGCTTACTTCTCAAAAAATTGATGATCACATCATACTTGTACCCGAGATGGAAATAGCGTTCAATAATCTCGCCTACAAAAATCACAAAACTACTGTCAAAATTGCAATATTGAAATTCCGTTCACAGCAATGATCCAAAGGGATAAAGTTAAATTTAGATTTACCATCCTGAAAAGATTCCACTCCGGCCCCACAGTTATAGCAATACTTTCCACCCTCTTGCACTTTCGTTTCACAAACTTGACATATAAACATCGCAACGTTTGCAAAATGGCGAGCAACAAATTACAGCCAGGCGCTAATGCCCAGTGCCTACCCACGGTAATGCTTGCGCACAGGTTTGAACTTTCCACGGAAGCGTTCCATTTTTACGGAAGGGCTGAAGCTCTATACGGAAGAGGCAAAGAGTTCTACGGAAGAGCTGCATTTCTACGGAACAGCGACGGCTTATACTACGGCAGGGCTAGATTTCTACGCAAGAATCTCGTGACTGTTTCCATAGAACAGCTATATTTTTAAGGAACGGTCGCAGTTATACAAGGAACGATGGCAGAATTCTAAGGAAAGATGTTTAATTCTAAAAAGAACAGTGACATTTTTACTGCCTGTGAGATTGGATTGTACTTTTTCATCACGAATAGGCGGATTCATGCTGACGTCACTGTTTACATTTTCCCTTGTTTTCATACGGCTTTGCGTATAGAAGGAAGTATGTTAGATACAAATTGACTTCAGTCAGCTAGAGAGCTAGAAAACCTTAGTATATGGTGAAATTTTTAGCTCTTTGGGTGTAATATTTAAGGAGAAATTGTCCATCAAGAACTGCAAAATTTCTGGGTGGCAAAAGCGATAATGAGCTCATACATTCTATGTAAAATTTTGAGTTTTTAAACCCCTGTTGCACAAAGAGTATTCAATGGATCAGGCTCGTATTTATTGGCCGAGTTAATCGTACTTTGACCTTTCGATATTCAGAAGTGATTTATTTTTAGCTCCATCTGAGACTGAATTGCTTATGCTAATGAGGCAAATATGGTAAACAAGGATTCCCCTATAAAAGATGTGAGTTTCTACCAACTTGCAAAACATGAACTTATACGCAAGCCTTTCATGTGAAGCTAAGTAAAAGGAAATTGATCAGTTTAACACACGAATATCTGATTTTCGATACTACTGTCCAACTTTAGACACCAGACCTTTGACACTAGTGTCCAACTCTAAACACTAGTGTCTGACTTTAGACACTTGTCGTTCAGTTTAAAACAGCACCTATCCTTCAATGCTACAGTAGAGACATGTCTCTTCTGCAATTTGTATGAATTATAGGTGAATGCAATGAAATGAGCATATATGGCGTAGATATGGTCTCTTTATTCGTTAAAGTGCCCATAAACCCAAACATGGTTTTGGCTTAAATAAATCTTTTTATAATTCTGAGCAAAATGGCGTAAAAAGTTTTGTTTTCGGTCAAATTCGGAACTTTTTTTGAACTGTCTTAGTCTGTTTTTTTCTTCCCACGACCGAGTAAAAGGGAGACTGGGACTAGTGACGTAGAAACCCGGATAACAGAGAAAACGCAAACTAGCTAGAGAAGCATAGTTTTCTTTGTGCGCCGTTGAACACTATTTTTATTTGGTTGTCATTTGTTTTCTGCAAACACGTTGATCAAGACATGGTATCGTACGACTTCATTCTGACCCCTAGTTCAGATTCTAAGGTCTCAGAAATGTAAGATTTACGACTTGGAAGTTGATAGCTCACCAAACTCGAGTTCTAGGGACAGCAACGAGGAAGGTACGCGCGAAGCATATGGTGACAATCCGCTAGCAGACGGGGAATAGATAGAGTCGTATGAACTAGACAGAAAGGAGGAATAGGTCTTAGAGAGGGTGCTCCAGAAGCGCCTAAATGGTTAGAAAAAAATCCGAGACTGGTAAGTTGCCGGCCGCGATAGCCTCACTCCCGTTGTTGCAAAACTATCAATAAGTGCACATTGGTTATAATGCCAGGTACATCCATCGTTAGGTCTACATTTGATCGAGGTCACATCACGCAAAGCTCACATCACATGCAGGCCAAGGCAGACAGAAAATTAAACCTGACATTTCCTCCTGCCAACTCACAAGGAATAACAGCCGCTGTGAATTAAGACAGATTGGGTTATGCATTTAGTGGCTGGTCTGGTTGTCCTGTAGGTATCTTTTATCTACACTTTACTAAATCATTAAAGTGTTTGATTGCCTGAGGAGTTGTATTTCTAGTTGGGCTTTAATGTGGCATCTGAAGCATAAAATGGAAGAGAATATTAATACTGTAATCACAGCCTAGCTAGGGATCTCACGGTTTTCTTTCCACATTTGCTTTAGTTTTGTCATTTGGTAATTCGTCATTAACAACTTTTCAAACTCCAAATTAAAGAGATTCCTAGAGTAGATAGTGTCACTGTAACAGACCTACCTCAAAGTGCAGTGGGTCTCATTCGCACGCATGCGACTCCGGCGCCCGTAATTTCCCGGAGTTGCGAGTCTATTCCCAAAGTCCCTTGGGTCTAGTGAACCTGGGATTCTATTTTGGACGCGTTGGCTTGCGTTGCGTAGAAGTCGCATGCGTGAGAGCAAGCCTTAATTCTTCGTCTGCACAGTTGCCTCAGAGTGCATGGGGTCTCATTCGCACGCATGCCACTCCGGCGCCCGTCATTTCCCGGAGTTACGCGTCTATTCCCAACGTCCCTTGGGTATAGCGAACCTAGGATTCCACTTTGGGCGCGTTGGCATGCGTTACGTAGAAGTGGCATGCGTGAGAACTAGCCTCCACCCTTTGTTTGCACGGGTGCCTCACAGTGCATGGTAGCTAAGTCGGTCGCATGCTATTCTCACTCTCACGCATGCCACTCCGGCGCTCGTGATTTCCAGGAGTTGCGCGTCTATTCCCCAACGCCCATGGGTCTATCTAGTGCACCTGGGATTCCATTTTGGCCGAGTTGTCATGTGTTTCGTGGAAGTGGCACGCATGAGTACAAGGCTCATCACCTTTATTTTGCAAAGCCTCTCACTCTCACGTATGCCACTCCGTCGCCCGTAATTTCCCGGAGTTGCGCGTCTATTTCCCAATTCCCCTGTGTCTAGTGCAACTGGGATTCCATTTTGGCCGCGTTTTCATAACTTTCGTGGAAGTGGCAGGCGTGAGTACAAGGCTCACCCTCTTCTTAAGCACATGTGCCTCCTAGTGCACAGCCTCTCACTCTCACGCATGCCACTCCGTTACGCGTGATTTCCAGGAAATGCGCGTCTACTCCCCCACTCCCCTGGGTCTATCTAGTGCACCCGAGATTCCATTTTGGCCGCAGTGTCATGTGTTTCGTGGAAGTGGCACGCGTGAGTACAAGGCTCAGCAACTTCTTTTGCACAGCCTCTCACTCTCATGCATGCAACTCCGGCGCCCGTGATTTCCCGGAGTTGCGCGTCTATTCCCCAATTCCCCTGAAATAATGCACCTGGGATTCCATTTTGGCCGCGTTCTCATGCGTTTCGTGGAAGTGGCAGGCGTGAGTACAAGGCTAGCCCCCTTCTTTAGCACATGTGCATCCTAGTGCACAGCCTCTCAATCTCACGCATGCCACTCCGGCGCCCGTGATTTCCAGGAGTTGCACGTCTACTCCCCAGCTCTCCTGGGTCTATCTAATGCACCCGGGATTCCATTTTGCCCGTGTTCTCATGTGTTTCGTGGAAGTGGCACGCGTGAGTACAAGACTCACCCCCTTTTTTTTGCACAGCCTCTCACTCTCACGCATGCCACTCCGGTGCCCTTGATTTCCCGGAGTTGCGCGTCTCTTCTCCAATTCCCCTGGGTCTAGTTCACCTGGGATTCCATTTTGGCCGCGTTGTCATGCCTTTCGTAAAAGTGGTAGGCGTGAGTACAAGGCTCACCCCATTCTTTTGCACAGCCTGTCACTCTCATGCATGCCACTCCGGCGCCCGTTATTTCCAGGAGTTGCACGTCTACTCCCCAACTGCCCTTGGTCTATCTAATGCACCCGGGATTTCATTTTGGCCGCGTTGTCATGTGTTTCGTGGAAGTGGCACACGTGAGTACAAGGCTCACTCCCTTCTTTTGCACAGCCACTCGCTCTCACGCATGCCACTCCGGCGCCCGTGATTTCCAGGAGTTGCGCGTCTATTCCTCATCACCCATGGGTCTATCTAGTGCACCAGGGATTCCATTTTGGCCGCGTTCTCATGTGTTTCGTAGAAGTGACACGCGTGAGTACAAGGTTCACCCCCTTTCTTTTGCGCAACCTCTCACTCTCACTCATGCCATTCTGGCGCCCGTGATTTCCCGCAGTTGCGCGTCTATTTCCCAATTCCCCTGGATCTAGTGCACCTGGGATTCCATTTTGTCCGCGTTGTCATGCCTTTCGTGGAAGTGGCAGGCGTGAGTACAAGGTTTACCCCCTTCTTTAGAACATGTGCCTCCTAGTGCACAGTTTCTCACTCTCACGCATGCTACTGCGATGCCCGTGAATTCCAGGAGTTGTGCGTCCATTCCCCAACACCCATGGGTTTATCTAGTGCCCCTAGGATTCCATTCTGGTCGTGTTGTCATGTGTTTCGTGGAAGTAGAACGCGTGAGTACAAGGCTCACCCCCTTTCTATTGCACAGCCTCTCACTCTCACGCATGCCACTCCGGCGCCCGTGAATTTCAGGAGTTGCGCATCTACTCCCAAACTCCTCTGGGTCTATCTGGTGCACCCGGGATTCCATTTTGGCCGCGTTGTCATGTGTTTCGGGGAAGTGGCAGGCGTGACTACAAGGCTCACCCCCATCTTATGCACAGCCTCTCACTCTCACATATGGCACTCCGGCGCCCGTGATTTCCAGGAGTTGCGCTTCTACTCCCTAACTTCCGTGGCTCATGCGTTTCGTTGAAGTAGCAGGCGTGAGTACAACACTCACCCCCTCCTTTTGCACAGCCTCTCACTCTCACGCATAGCGATCCGGCGCCCGTTATTTCCAGGAGTTACGCGTCCACTTCCCAACTCCCCTGGGACTATCTAATGCACCCGGGATTCCATTTTAGCTGCGTTGCCATGTGTTTCGTGGAAATGGCAGGCGTGAGTAGAAAGCTCAACGCCTTCTTTAGCATATGTGCCTCAGAGTACACAGTCTCTCACTCTCACCCGTGCCACTCCGGAGCCCGTTATTGGCAGGAGTTGCGCGTCTACTCCCCAACTCCCCTGGGACTCTCTAGGGCACCCGGGGATCCATTTTGGCCGCGTTGTCATGTGTTTTGTGGAATTGGCAGGCATGAGTTCAAGGCACACCCTTTTCTTTTGCACAGCCTCCCACTCTCACGCGTGCCACTCCAGCGCCCGTGATTTGCAGGAGGTGCGCGTCTACTCCCCAACTCCCCTGGGACTATCTTGTGCACCCGGGATTCCATTTTGGCCACGTTGCCATGTGTTTCGTGGAAGTAGCGCGCGTGAATACAAGGCTCACCCCCTCCTTTTGCACAGCCTCTCACTCTCACGCATGCCACTCCGTCGCCTGTGATTTCCCGGAGTTGCGCGTCTATTCCCGAGGTTTCCCTGGGTCTAGTGCACCTGGCATTCCATTTTGGTCGCGTTGTCATGAGTGTCGCGGAAGTGGCAGCCGTGAGTAGAAGCCTTACCGCCTTCTTTAGCACATGTGTCTTATAGTGCACAGCCTCTAACTCTCACGCACACCACTCCAGCGCCAGTGCTTGGCGTGCACTAGATAGTCCCAGGGGAGTTGGGGAGTAGACGCCCACCTCCTGCAATTCACGAGCGTCGGAGTGGCACGCGTGAGAGTGAAAGGCTGTGCAAAAGAAGGGGGTGAGCCTTGAACTCACGCCGGCCACTTCCACGAAACACCTGACAACGCGGCCAGAATGGATTCTCGAGTGCACTAGATAGTCCCAGTGGAGTTGGGGAATAGGTGCCCAACTCCTGCAAATTTCGGGCGCCAGAGTGGCTTGCGTGAGAGTAAGAGGCTGTGCACTATGAGGCACATGTGCTAAAGAAGGCGGTGAGCCTTGTACTCACGCCTGCCACTTTTACAAAAGGCATGACAACGCAACAAAAATGGAATCCCAGGTGCACTAGACCCAAGGGAACCTCGGGAATATATGTAAATCTCCGGAAAATCACGGGCAACGGAGTGGCATGCGTGAGAGTGAGACGCTGTGAAAAAGGAAGGGCTGAGCCTTGTACTCACGCCTGCCACTTCCACGAAACGCATGACAACGGGGCCAAAATGGCTTCCCGGGTGCAGTAGATAGTCCCAGGGTGGTTGAGGAAAAGGCACGCATCTCCTGCAAATAATGGGCGCCGGAGTGGCACGCGTGCGAGTCAGAGGCTGTGCACTATGAGGCACCTGTGCAAAAGAAGGCGGTGAGCCTCCTAGTCACGCCTGCAACTTCCCCAAAGCGCATGACAACGCAACCAAAATGGAATCCCAGGTGCACTAGACACAGGGCCACCTCGGGAATTAACGCGCAACTCCGCGCAATAACGGGCGACGGAGTGGCTTGCGTGAGAGTGAGAGGCTGTGCAAAAGGAAGGGGTGAGCCTTGTACTCACGCCTGCTACTTCCACCAAACACATGACAACGCGGCCAAAATGGATTCCCGGGTGCACTAGATAGTCCCAGGGGAGTTGAGGAGTAGGCGCGCACCTCCTGCAAATGACGGGCACCGGAGTGGCACGCCTGCGAGTGAGAGGCTGTGCACTATGAGGCACACGTGCTAAAGAAGGCGGTGAGCGTTGTACTCACGACTGCCACTTCCACGAAACGCATGAAAACGCCACCAAAATGAAATCCCAGGTGCACTAGACACAGGGGAGCCTCGGAAATAAAGACGCAACTCCGAGAAATCACGGGCGACGGAGTGGCATGAGTGAGAGTGAGAGGCTGTGCAAAAGGAAGGGGTAAGCCTTGTAGTCACGCCTGCTACTTCCACCAATCACATGACAACGCAGCCAAAATGGATTCCCGGGTGCACTAGATAGTTTCAGGGGAGTTGAGGAGTAGGCGCGCACCTCCTGCAAATCACGGGCGCTGACGTGGCACGCCTGCGAGTGAGAGGCTGTGCACTATGAGGCACATGTGCTAAAAAAGGCGGTGAGTCTTGTAATCACGCTTGCTACTTCCACGAAACAAATGACAACGCGGCCAAAATGGATTCCCGGGTGCAGGAAATAGTCTTAGGGGAATTGGGGAGTAGGCGCGCTCCTCCTCCAAATCACTGGGGTCTATGTGACACGCCTGCGAGTTAGAGACTGTGCACTAAGAGGCACATGTGCTAAAGAAGGTGGTGAGCCTTTTACTCACGCCTGCCACTTCCACGAAACGCATGACAACGCAACCAAAATGAAATCCCAGGTGCACCAGACCCAGGGGAACTTCGGCAATAAAGGTGCAACTCCGGGAAATCATGGTCGACGGAGTAAATTGCGTGAGAGTGAGAAGCTGTGCGAAAGGAAGTGGTGAGCCTTGTACTCACGCCTGCTACTTCCACCAAACACATGATAACGCGGCCAAAATGGATTCCCGGGTGCGCAAGATAGTCCCAGGGGAGTTGGCGAATAGGCGCGCACCTCCTGCAAATGACGGGCAACGGAGTGGCACGCCTGCGAGTGAGAGGCTGTGCACTATGAGGCACACGTGCTAAAGAAGACAGTGAGCCTTGTACTCACGCCTGCCAGTTCCACGAAACGCATGAAAACGCCACCAGAATGAAATCCCAGGTGCACTAGACACAGGGAACACCTCGGAAATAGAAACGCAATTCCGGAAAATCGCGGTCGACGGAGTGGCATGAGAGAGAGTAAGAGGCTGTTCAAAAGGAAGGGGTGAGCCTTGTATACACGCCTGCTACTTCCACCAATCACATGACAACGCGGCCAAAATGGATTCACGGTTGCACTAGATAGTCCCAGGGGAGTTGGGGAGTGGCGCACACCTCCTGCAAACCACGGGCGCCAGAGTAGCACGCCTGCGAGTGAGAAGCTGTGCACTATGACACACATGTGCTAAAAAAGGCGGTGAGTCTTGTACTCACGCCTGCTACTTCCACGAAACAAATGACAACGCGGCCAAAATGGAATCCCGGGTCCAATAGATAGTCCCAGGGGAATTAGGAAGTAGGCGTGCACCTCCTGCAAATCACTAGCGTCGGCGTGACACGCCTGCGAGTGAGAGACTGTGCACTATGAGGCACATGTGCTAAAAAAGGCGGTGAGCCTTGTACTCACGCCTGCCACTTCCACGAAACGGATGACAACGCAACCAAAATGAAATCCCAGATGCACCAGACTCAGAGGAACCTCGGCAATAGAGGCGCAACTCCGGGAATTTACGGTCGAGGGAGTGCCTTGCGTGAGAGTGAAAGGCTGTGCAAAAGGAAGGGGTGAGCCTTGTACTCACGCCTGCTACTTCCACCAAACACATGACAACGCGGCCAAAATGGATTCCCGGGTGCACTAGATAGTCCCAGGGGAGATGGGGAGTAGGCGTGCACCTCCTGCAAATCACGGGCGCCGGCGTGGCACGCCTACGAGTGAGAGGCTGTGCACTATGAGGCACTATCCTAGAGCTGCGCCTCTATTTCCAAGGTTCCCCTGGGTCTGGTGCACCTGGGATTTCATTTTGCTTGCGTTGTCATGCGTTTCGTGGACGTGGCAGGCGTGAGTACAAGGCTCACCGCCTTCTTTAGCACATGTGCCTTATAGTGCATAGACTCTCACTCGCAGGCGTGCCACTGCGAAGCCCGTCATTTGCAGGAGGTGGGCGCCTACTCCCCAACTCACCTGGGACTATCTATTGCACTGGGGAATCCATTTTGGCCACGTTGTCATGTGATTGGTGGAAGTAGCAGGCGTATCTACCAGACTCACCCCTTCCATTTGCACAGCCTCTAACTCTCACGCAAGCCACTCCGTCGACCGTGATTTCCCAGAGTTGCGCCTCTATTGCCGACGTTCCCCTGGATCTGGTGCACCTGAGATTTCATTTTGGTTGCGTTGTCATGCGTTTCGTGGAAGTGCCAGGCGTGCGTACAAGGCTCACCGCCTTATTTAGCACATGTGCCTCTTAGTGCACAGTCTCTCACTCGCAGGCGTCTGACGCCGACGCCAGTTATTTGCAGGAGGAGCGCATCTACTCCCCAATTCCCCTGAGACTATCTACTGCACCCGGGAATCCATTTTGGCCACGTTGTCATTTGTTTCGTGGAAGTAGCAGGCGTGAGTACAAGACTCACCGCCTTATTTAGCACATGTGCCTCATAGTGCACAGCCTCTCACTCGTAGGCGTGCCACGGCGGCGCCCGTGATTTGCAGGAGGTGCGCGCCTACTCTCCAGCTATCCTGGGACTATCTAGAGCACCCGGGAATCCATTTTGGCCACGTTGTCATGTGATTGGTGGAAAAAGCAGGAGTGACTACAAAGGTCACCCCTTCCTTTTGCACAGCCTCTCACTCTCACGCATGCCACTCCGTCGCCCGTGATTTGTCGGAGTTGCGTCTCTATTTCCGAGGCTCCCCTGTGTCTCGTTCACCTGGGATTTAATTTTGGTTGCGTTGTCATGCGTTTCGTAGAAGTGGTAGGCGTGAGTACAAGTCTCACCGCCTTCTTTAGCACATGTGCCTCTTAGAGCACAGTCTCCCACTCGTAGGCGTGTCAGACCGACGCCACTGATTTGGAGGAGGAGCGCGCCTACTCCCCAATTCCCCTGAGACTATCTACTGCACCCGGGAATCCATTTTGGCCGCGTTGTCATTTGTTTCGTGGAAGTAGCAGGCGTAAGTACAAGACTCACCGCCTTTTTTAGCACATGTGCCTCATAGTGCACAGCCTCTCACTCGCAGGCGAGCCACGCCGGCACCCGTTATTTGCAGGAGGTGCGCGCCTACTCCCCAACTTTCCTGGGACTATCTAGTGCACCCGGGAATCCATTTTGGCCGCGTTGTCATGTGATTGGTGGAAGTAGCAGGCGTGACTACAAGGCTCACCCCTTCCTTTTGCACACCTTCTCACTCTCACGCAAGCCACTCCGTCGCCCGTGATTTCTCGGAGTAGCGTTTCTATTTCCGAGGGTCCCCTGTGTCTAGTGCACCTGGGATTTAATTTTTGTGGCGTTTTCATGCGTTTCGTGGAAGTGGCAGGCGTGAGTACAAGGCTCACCGCCCTCTTTAGCACGTGTGCCTCATAGTGCACAGCCTCTCACTCGCAGGCCTGCCACTCCGGCGCCCGTCATTTGCAGGAGTTGCGCGCCTACTCCTCAACTCCCCTGGGACTATGTAGTGCACCCGGGAATCAATTTTAGCCGCGTTGTCATGTGTTTGGTGGAAGTAGCAGGCGTGAGTACAAGGCTCACCCCTTCCTTTCGCACAGCCTCTCACTCTCACGCAAGCCACTCCGTTGACCGTGATTTCCCGGAAATGCACTTGTATTGCCGACGGTCCCCTGAGTCTGGTGCACTTGGGATTTCATTTTGGTTGCGTTGTCATGCATTTCGTGGAAGTGGCAGGCATGACTACAAGGCTCACCGCCTTCTTTAGCACATGTGACTCTTAGTGCACAGTCTCTCACTCGCAGGCGAGTCACGCCGACGCCAGTGATTTGCAGGAGGAGCGCGCCTACTCTCCAATTCCCCTGAGACTATCTACTGCACCCGGGAATCCATTTTGGCCACGTTGTCATTTGTTTCGTGGAAGTAGCAGGCGTGAGTACAAGACTCACCGCCTTTTTTAGCACATGTGCCTCATAGTGCACAGCCTCTCACTCGCAGGCGTGCCACGCCAGCGCTGGTGATTTGCAGGAGGTGCGCTTACTCCCGAACTCCCCTGGGACTATCTAGTGCACCCAGGAATCCATTTAGGCCGCGTTGTCATGTGGTTGGTGGAAGTAGCAGGCGTGACTACAAGGCTCACCCCTTCCTTTTGCACAGCCTCTTACTCTCACTCATGCCACTCCGTCGCCCGTAATTTTTCGGAGTTGCGTCTCTATTTTCGAGGCTTCCCTGTGTCTACTGCACCTGGGATTTCCTTCTTGTGGCGTTTTCATGCGTTTCGTGGAAGTAGCAGGCGTGAGTACAAGACTCACCGCCTTTTTTAGCACATATCCCTCATAGTGCACAGCCTCTCACTCGCAGGCGTGCCACGCAAGCGCCCGTAATTTGGAGGAGGTGCGCGCCTACCCCCCAACTCCCCTGGGACTATCTAGTGCACCCGGGAGTCCATTTTGGCCGCATTGTCATGTGCTTGGTGGAAGTAGCAGGCGTGACTAAAAGGCTTACCCCTTTTTTTTTGCACAGTCTCTCACTCTCACGCAAGCCACTCCGTCGACCCTGATTTCCCGGAGTTGCGCGTCTATTGCTGAGGTTCCCCTGGGTCTGGTGTACCTGGGATTTCATTTTGGTTGCGTTGTCATGCGTTTCGTGGAAGTGGCAGGCGTGAGTACAAGGCTCACCGCCTACTTTAGCACATGTGCCTCTCAGTGCACAGTCTCTCACTCGCAGGCGTGTCACGCCGACGCCAGCGATTTGCAGGAAAAGCGCGCCTACTCCCCAATTCCCCTGGGACTATGTAGTGCACCCAGGAATCCATTTTGGTCGCGTTGTCATGTGTTTGGAGGAAGTAGCAGGCGTAAGAACAAGGCTCACCCCTTCCTTTTGCACAGCCTCTCACTCTCACGCAAGCCAATCCGTCGACCCTGATTTTCCAGGGTTGCGCCTCTATTGCCGAGGTTCCCCTGGGACTGGTGCACCTGGGATTTCATTTTGGTTGCGTTGTCATGCGTTTCGTGGAGTTGGGAGGCGTGAGTACAAGGATCAGTGCCTTTTTTACCACGCGTGCCTCATAGTGCACAGCCTCTCACTCGCAGGCGTGCCACTCCGGCGCCCGTCATTTGCAGGAGGTGCGCGCCTACTCCTCAACTCCCCTGGGACTATCTAGTGCACCCGGGAATCCATTTTGGCCGCGTTGTCATTTGTTTCGTGGAAGTAGCAGGCGTGAGTACAGGGCTCACCCCTTCCTTTTGCACAGCCTCCCACTCTCACGCATGCCACTCCGTGGCCCGTGATTTCCCGGAGTTGCGCGATTTCATTTTGGAGGCGTTGTCATGCGTTTCGTGGAAGTGGCAGGCGTGAGTACAAGGCTCACCGCCTTCTTTAGCACATGTGCCTCATAGTGCACAGCCTCTCACTCGGAGGCGTGCCACCATGGCTCCCGTGACTTGCAGGAGGTGCGCGCCCACCCCCCAATTCCCCTGGGACTATCTAGTGCACCCGAGAATCCGTTTTGGCCGCGTGGTGATTTGTTTCGTGGAAGTAGCAGGTGTGAGTACAAGGCTCACCCCTTACTCTTGCACAGCCTCCCACTCTCACGCATGCTACTCCGTGGCCCGTGATTTCCCGAAGTTGCGCGTCTATTGCCGAGGTTTCCCTGGGACTAGTGCACCTGGGATTATATTTTGGAGGCGTTGTCATGCGTTTCGTGGAAGTGGCAGGCGTGAGTACAAGGCTCACCGCCTACTTTAGCACATGTGCCTCATAGTGCACAGCCTCTCATTCGGAGGCGTGCCACCACGGCTCCCGTAACTTGCAAGAGGTGCGCGCCTAACCCCCAACTCCCCTGGGACTATCTTGTGCACCCGGGAATCCGTTTTGGCCGCGTGGTGATGTCTTTCGTGGAAGTAGCAGGCGTGAGTACAAGGCTCACCCCTTCCTCTTGCACAGCCTCCCACTCTCACGCATGCCACTCCGTCGCCCGTGATTTCCCGGAGCTGCGCGTCTATTGCCGAGGTTCCTCTGGGTCTAGTGCACCTGGGATTTCATTTTGGAGGCGTTGTCATGCGTTTCGTGGAAGTGGCAGGCGTGAGTACAAGGCTCACCGCCTTCTTTAGGACAGGTGCCTCACAGTGCACAGCCTCTAACTGGCAGGCGTGCCACTACGGCTCCCGTGATTTGGCAGGAGGTGCGCGCCTACTCTCCAACTCCCCTGGGACTATCTAGTGCACCCGGGAATCCGTTTTGGCCGCGTGGTCATGTGTTTCGTGGAAGTAGCAGGCGTGAGTACAAGACTCACCCCTTCCTCTTGCACAGCCTCCCACTCTCACGCATGCTACTCCGTCGCCCGTGATTTCCCAGAGTTGCGCGTCTATTCCCGAGGTTCCCCTGGGTCTAGTGCACCTGGGATTTCATTTTGGAGGCGTTGTCATGCGTTTCTTGGAAGTGGCAGGCGTGAGTACAAGGCTCACCACCTTCTTTAGGACATGTGCCTCACAGTGCACAGCCTCTCACTGGCAGGCGTGCCACTACGGCTCCCGTGATTTGGCAGGAGGTGCGCGCCTACTCTTCAACTCCCTATGCACTATCTAGTGCACCCGGGAATCCGTTTTGGCCGCGTGGTGATGTGTTTCGTGAAAGTAGCAGGCGTGAGTACAAGGCTCAGCCCTTCCTCTTGCACAGCCTCCCACTCTCACGCATGCCACTCCGTCGCCCGTGATTTCCCGGAGTTGCGCGTCTATTGCCGAGCTTCCCCTGGGTCTAGTGCACCTGGGATTTCATTTTGGAGGCGTTGTCATGCGTTTCGTGAAAGTGGCAGGCGTGAGTACAAGGCTCACAGCCTTCTTTAGGACATGTGCCTCATAGTGCAAACCCTCTCACTCGGAGGCGTGCCACCACGACTTCCGTGACTTGCAGGAGGTGCGCGCCTACCCCCCAACTCCCCTGGGACTATCTAGTGCACGCGGGAATCCATTTTAACCGCGTGGTCATGCGTTTCGTGGAAGTGGCAGGCCTAAGTACAAGGCTCACCGCCTTCTTTAGGACATGTGCCTCACAGTGCACAGCCTCTCACTGGCAGGCGTGCCACTACAGCTCCCGTGATTTGGCAGGAGGTGCGCGCCTACTCTTCAACTCCCTTGGGACTATCTAGTGCACCCGGGAATCCGTTTTGGCCGCGTGGTGATGTGTTTCGTGAAAGTAGCAGGCGTGAGTACAAGGCTCACCCCTTCCTCTTGCACAGCCTCCCACTCTCACGCATGCCACTCCGTCGCCCGTGATTTCCCGGAGTTGCGCGTCTATTGCCGAGGTTCCCCTGGGTCTAGTGCAGCTGGGATTTCATTTTGGAGGCGTTGTCATGCGTTTCGTGGAAGTGGCAGGCGTGAGTACAAGCCTCACCGCCTTCTTTAGGACAGGTGCCTCACAGTGCACAGCCTCTCACTGGCAGGCATGCCACTACGGCTCCCGTGATTTGGCAGGAGGTGCGCGCCTACTCTCCAACTTCCCTGGGACTATCTAGTGCACCCGGGAATCCGTTTTGGCTGCGTGGTCATGTGTTTCGTGGAAGTAGCTTGCGTGAGTACAAGACTCACCCCTTCCTCTTGCACAGCCTCCCACTCTCACGCCTGCCACTCCGTCGCCCGTGATTTCCCAGAGTTGCGCGTCTATTGCCGAGGTTCCCCTGGGTCTAGTGCACCTGGGATTTCATTTTGGAGGCGTTGTCATGCGTTTCGTGGAAGTGGCAGGCGTGAGTACAAGGCTCACCGCCTTCTTTAGCACGTGTGCCTCATAGTGCACAGACTCTCACTCGGAGGCGTGCCACCACGCCTCCCGTGACTTGCAGGAGTTGCACGCCTATCCCCCAACTCCCCTGGGACTCTCTAGAGCACGCGGGAATCCATTTTAGCCGCGTGGCGATGTGTTTCGTAAAAGTGGCAGGCGTCAGTACAAGACTCACCGCCTTCTTTAGCACATGTGCCTCACAGTGCACAGCCTCTCACTGGCAGGCGTGCCACTACGGCTCCCGTGATCTGGCAGGAGGTGCGCGCCTACTCTCCAACTCCCCTGGGACTATCTAGTGCGCCCAGGAATCCGTTTTGGCCGCGTGGTGATGTGTTTCGTGGAAGTAGCAGGCGTGAGTACAAGGCTCACCCCTTCCTCTTGCACAGCCTCCCACTCTCACGCATGCCACTCCGTCGCCCGTGATTTCCCAGAGTTGCGCGTGTATTGCCGAGCTTCCCCTGGGTCTAGTGCACCTGGGATTTCATTTTGGAGGCGTTGTCATGCGTTTCGTGGAAGTGGCAGGCGTGAGTACAAGGCTCATTGCCTTCTTTAGGACATGTGCCTCACAGTGCACAGCCTCTCACTGGCAGGCGTGCCACTACGGCTCCCGTGATTTGGCAGGAGGTGCGCGCCTACTCTCCAACTTTCCTGGGACTATCTTGTGCACCCGTAAATCCGTTTTGGCCGCGTGGTGATGTGTTTCGTGGAAGTAGCAGGCGTGAGTACAAGCCTCACCCCTTCCTCTTGCACAGCCTCACGCTCTCACGCATGCCACTTTGTCGCCCGTGATTTCCAGGAGTTGTGCGTCCCTTGCCGAGGTTCCCTTGGGTCTAGTGCACCTGGGATTTTATTTTGGAGGCGTTGTCATGCCTTTCGTAAAAGTGGCAGGCGTGAGTACAAGGCTCACCGCCTTCTTTAGCACATGTGCCTCATAGTGCCCAGCCTCTCACTCGGAGGCGTGCCACCACGACTCCCGTGACTTGCAGGAGGTGCGCGCCTACCCCCCAACTCCCCTGGGACTATCTAGTGCACGCGGGAATCCATTTTAACCGCGTGGTGATGTGTTTCGAGGAAGTGGCGGGCGTGAGTACAAGACTCACCGCCTTCTTTAGCACATGTGCCTCACAGTGCACAGCCTCTCACTGGCAGGCGTGCCACTACTGCTCCCGTGATTTGGCAGGAGGTGCGCGCCTACTCTGCAACTCCCTTGGGACTATCTAGTTCACCCGGGAATCCGTTTTGGCCGCGTGGTGATGTGTTTCGTGGAAGTAGCAGGCGTGAGTACAAGGCTCACCCCTTCCTCTTGCACAGCCTCCCACTCTCACGCATGCCACTCCGTCGCCCGTGATTTCCCGGAGTTGCGCGTCTATTGCCGAGGTTCCCCTGGGTCTAGTGCAGCTGGGATTTCATTTTGGAGGCGTTGTCATGCGTTTCGTGGAAGTGGCAGGCGTGAGTACAAGGCTCACCGCCTTCTTTAGGACAGGTGCCTCACAGTGCACAGCCTCTCACTGGCAGGCGTGCCACTACGGCTCCCGTGATTTGGCAGGAGGTGCGCGCCTACTCTCCAATTCCCTTGGGACTATCTAGTGCACCCGGGAATCCGTTTTGGCCGCGTGGTCATGTGTTTCGTGGAAGTAGCATGCGTGAGTACAAGACTCACCCCTTCCTCTTGCACAGCCTCCCACTCTCACGCATGCCACTCCGTCGCCCGTGATTTCCCAGAGTTGCGCGTCTATTGCCGAGGTTCCCCTGGGTCTAGTGCACCTGGGATTTCATTTTGGAGGCGTTGTCATGCGTTTCGTGGAAGTGGCAGGCGTGAGTACAATTCTCACCGCCTTCTTTAGCACGTGTGCCTCATAGTGCACAGACTCTCACTCGGAGGCGTGCCACCACGCCTTCCGTGACTTGCAGGAGTTGCGCGCCTATCCCCCAACTCCCCTGGGACTGTCTAGAGGACGCGGGAATCCATTTTAGCCGCGTGGCGATGTGTTTCGTAAAAGTGGCAGGCGTCAGTACAAGACTCACCGCCTTCTTTAGCACATGTGCCTCACAGTGCACAGCCTCTCACTGGCAGGCGTGCCACTACGGCTGCCGTGATCTGGCAGGAGGTACGCGCCTACTCTCAAACTCCCCTGGGACTATCTAGTGCACCCGGGAATCCGTTTTGGCCGCGTGGTGATGTGTTTCGTGGAAGTAGCAGGCGTGAGTACAAGACTCACCCCTTCCTCTTGCACAGCCTCCCACTCTCACGCATGCCACTCCGTCGCCCGTGATTTCCCGGAGCTGCGCGTCTATTGCCGAGGTTCCCCTGGGTCTATTGCACCTGGGATTTCATTTTGGAGGCGTTGTCATGCGTTTCGTGGAAGTGGCAGGCGTGAGTACAAGGCTCACCGCCTTCTTTAGGACATGTGACTGACAGTTCACAGCCTCTCACTGGCAGCTCACTGGCAGGCGTGCCACTACGGCTCCCGTGATTTGGCAGGAGGTGCGCGCCTACTCTCCAACTCCCCTGGGACTATCTTGTGCACCCGGAAATCCGTTTTGGCCGCGTGGTGATGTGTTTCGTGGAAGTAGCAGGCGTGAGTACAAGCCTCACCCCTTCCTCTTGCAAAGCCTCCCACTCTCACGCATGCCACTCCGTCGCCCGAGATTTCCCGGAGTTGTGCGTCCCTTGCCGAGGTTCCCCTGGGTCTAGTGCACCTGGGATTTTATTTTGGAGGCGTTGTCATGCGTTTCGTAAAAGTGGCAGGCGTGAGTACAAGGCTCACCGCCTTCTTTAGCACATGTGCCTCATAGTGCACAGCCTCTCACTGGGAGGCGTGCCACCACGACTCCCGTGACTTGCAGGAGGTGCGCGCCTACCCCCCAACTCCCCTGGGACTATCTAGTGCACGCGGGAATCCATTTTAACCGCGTGGTGATGTGTTTCGTGGAAGTGGCAGGTGTCAGTACAAGACTGACCGCCTTCTTTAGCACATGTGCCTCACAGTGCACAGCCTCTCACTGGCAGGCGTGCCACTACGGCTCCCGTGATTTGGCAGGAGGTGCGCCCCTACTCTCCAACTCCCCTGGGACTATCTACTGCACCCGGGAATCCGTTTTGGCCGCGTGGTCATGTGTTTCGTGGAAGTAGCAGGCGTGAGTACAAGCCTCACCCCTTCCTCTTCCACAGCCTCCCACTCTCACGCATGCCACTCCGTCGCCCGTGATTTCCCGGAGTTGCGCGTCTCTTGCCGAGGTTCCCCTGGGTCTAGTGCACCTGGGATTTTATTTTGGAGGCGTTGTCATGCGTTTCGTGGAAGTGGCAGGCGTGAGTACAAGGCTCACCGCCTTCTTTAGCACATGTGACTCATAGTGCACAGCCTCTCACTCGGAGGCGTGCCACCACGACTCCCGTGACTTGCAGGAGGTGCGCGCCTATCCCCAAACTCCCCTGGGACTATCTAGTGCACGCGGGAATCCATTTTAACCGCGTGGTGATGTGTTTCGTGGAAGTGGCAGCCGTCAGTACAAGACTGACCGCCTTCTTTAGCACATGTGCCTCACAGTGCACAGCCTCTCACTAGCAGGCGTGCCACTACGGCTCCCGTGATCTGGCAGGAGGTGCGCGCCTACTCTCCAACTCCCCTGGGACTTTCTAGTGCACCCGGGAATCCGTTTTGGCCGCGTGGTGATGTGTTTCGTGGAAGTAGCAGGCGTGAGTACAAGACTCACCCCGTCCTCTTGCACAGCCTCCCACTCTCACGCCTGCCACTCCGTCGCCCGTGATTTCCCAGAGTTGCGCGTCTATTGCCGAGGCTCCCCTGGGTCTAGTGCACCTGGGATTTCATTTTGGAGGCGTTGTCATCCGTTTCGTGGAAGTGGCAGGCGTGAGTACAAGGCTCACCGCCTTCTTTAGGACAGGTGCCTCACAGTGCACAGCCTCTCACTGGCAGGCGTGCCAGTACGGCTCCCGTGATTTGGAAGGAGGTGCGCGCCCACTCTCCAACTCCCCTGGGACTATCTACTGCACCCGGGAATCCGTTTTGGCCGCGTGGTCATGTGTTTCGTGGAAGTAGCAGGCGTGAGTAAAAGACTCACCCCTTTCTCTTGCACAGCCTCCAACTCTCACGCATTCCACTCCGTCGCCCCTGATTTCCCGGAGTTGCGCGTCTATTGCGGAATTTCCCCTGGGTCTAGTGCACCTGGGATTTCATTTTGGAGGCGTTGTCATGCGTTTCGTGGAAGTGGCAGGCGTGAGTACAAGGCTCACCGCCTTCTTTAGCACATGTGCCTCATAGTGCACAGACTCTCACTCGGAGGCGTGCCACCACGCCTCCTGTTACTTGCAGGAGGTGCGCGCCTATCCCCAAACTCCCCTGGGACTGTCGAGAGCACGCGGGAATCCATTTTAGCCTTGTGGCGATGTGTTTCGTGGAAGTGGCAGGCGTCAGTACAAGACTCACCGCCTTCTTTAGCACATGTGCCTCACAGTGCACAGCCTCTCACTGGCAGGCGTGCCACTACGGCTCCCGTGATCTGGCAGGAGGTGCGCGCCTACTCTCCAACTCCCCTGGGACTATCTAGTGCACCCGGGAATCCGTTTTGGCCGCGTGGTGATGTGTTTCGTGGAAGTAGCAGGCGTGAGTACAAGGCTCACCCCTTCCTCTTGCACAGCCTCCCACTCTCACGCATGCCACTCCGTCGCCCGTGATTTCCCGGAGCTGCGCGTCTATTGCCGAGGTTCCCCTGGGTCTAGTGCACCTGGGATTTCATTTTGGAGGCGTTGTTATGCGTTTCGTGGAAGTGGCAGGCGTGAGTACAAGGCTCACCGCCTTCTTTAGGACATGTGCCTGAAAGTGCACAGCCTCTCACTGGCAGCTTACTGGCAGGCGTGCCACTACGGCTCCCGTGATTTGGCAGGAGGTGCGCGCCTACTCTCCAACTCCCCTGGGACTATCTTGTGCATCCGGAAATCCCTTTTGGCCGCGTGGTGATGTGTTTCGTGGAAGTAGCAGGCGTGAGTACAAGCCTCACCCCTTCCTCTTCCACAGCCTCCCACTCTCACGCATGCCACTCCGTCGCCCGTGATTTCCCGGAGTTGTGCGTCCCTTGCCGAGGTTCCGCTGGGTCTAGTGCACCTGGGATTTTATTTTGGAGGCGTTGTCATGCGTTTCGTAAAAGTGGCAGGCGTGAGTACAAGGCTCACCGCCTTCTTTAGCACATGTGCCTCATAGTGCACAGCCTCTCACTCGGAGGCGTGCCACCACGACTCCCGTGACTTTCAGGAGGTGCGCGCCTACCCCCCAACTCCCCTGGGACTATCTAGTGCACGCGGGAATTCATTTTAACCGCGTGGTGATGTGTTTCGTGGAAGTGGCGGGCGTGAGTACAAGACTCACCGCCTTCTTTAGCACATGTGCCTCACAGTGCACAGCCTCTTACTGGCAGGCGTGCCACTACTGCTCCCGTGATTTGGCAGGAGGTGCGCGCCTACTCTTCAACTCCCTTGGGACTATCTAGTGCACCCGGGAATCCATTTTGGCCGCGTGGTCATGTGTTTCGTGGAAGTAGCAGGCGTGAGTACAAGACTCACCCCTTCCTCTTGCAGAGCCTCCCACTCTCACGCATGCCACTCCGTCGCCCGTGATTTCCTAGAGTTGCGCGTCTTATGCCGAGGCTCCCCTGGGTCTAGTGCACCTGGGATTTAATTTTGGAGGCGTTGTCATGCGTTTCGTGGAAGTGGCAGGCGTGAGTACAAGGCTCACCGCCTTCTTTAGCACATGTGCCTCATAGTGCACAGACTCTCACTCGGAGGCGTGCCACCACGCCTCCCGTGACTTGCAGGAGGTGCGCGCCTATCCCCCAACTCCCCTGGGACTGTCTAGAGCACGCGGGAATCCATTTTAGCCGCGTGGCGATGTGTTTCGTGGAAGTGGCAGGCGTCAGTACAAGACTGACCGCCTTCTTTAGCACATGTGCCTCACAGTGCACAGCCTCTCACTAGCAGGCAAGCCACTACGGCTCCCGTGATCTGGCAGGAGGTGCGCGCCTACTCTCCAGTTCCTCTGGGACTATCTAGTGCACCCGGGAATCCGTTTTGGCCGCGTGGTGATGTGTTTCGTGGAAGTAGCAGGCGTGAGTACAAGGCTCACCCCTTCCTCTTGCACAGCCTCCCACTCTCACGCATGCCACTCCGTCGCCCGTGATTTCCCGGAGTTGCGCGTCTATTGCCGAGGTTCCCCTGGGTCTCTTGCACCTGGGATTTCATTTTGGAGGCGTTGTCATGCGTTTCGTGGAAGTGGCAGGCGTGAGTACAAGGCTCACCGCTTTGTTTAGGACATGTGACTGACAGTTCACAGCCTCTCACTGGCAGCTTACTGGCAGGCGTGCCACTACGGCTCCCGTGATTTGGCAGGAGGTGCGCGCCTACTCTCCAACTCCCCTGGGACTATCTTGTGCACCCGTAAATCCGTTTTGGCCGCGTGGTGATGTGTTTCGTGGAAGTAGCAGGCGTGAGTACAAGGCTCACCCCTTCCTCTTGCACAGCCTCCCACTCTCACGCTTGCCACTCCGTTGCCCGTGATTTCCCGGAGTTGTGCGTCCCTTGCCGAGGTTCCCCTGGGTCTAGTGCACCTGGGATTTTATTTTGGAGGCGTTGTCATGCGTTTCGTAAAAGTGGCTGGCGTGAGTACAAGGCTCACCGCCTTCTTTAGCACATGTGCCTCATAGTGCACAGCCTCTCACTCGGAGGCGTGCCACCACGACTCCCGTGACTTGCAGGAGGTGCGCGCCTACCCCCCAACTCCCCTGGGACTATCTAGTGCACGCGGGAATCCATTTTAACCGCGTGGTGATGTGTTTCGTGGAATTGGCAGGCGTCAGTCCAAGACTGACCGCCTTCTTTAGCACATGTGCCTCACAGTGCACAGCCTCTCACTAGCAGGCCTGCGACTGCGGCTCCCGTGATCTGGCAGGAGGTGCGCGCCTACTCTCCAACTCCCCTGGGACTATCTAGTGCACCCGGGAATCCGTTTTGGCCGCGTGGTGATGTGTTTCGTGGAAGTAGCAGGCGTGAGTACAAGACTCACCACTTCCTCTTCCACAGCCTCCCACTCTCACGCATGCCACTCCGTCGCCCGTGATTTCCCAGAGTTGCGCGTCTATTGCCGAGGCTCCCCTGGGTCTAGTGCACCTGGGATTTCATTTTGGAGGCGTTGTCATGCGTTTCGTGGAAGTGGCAGGCGTGAGTACAAGGCTCACCGCCTTCTTTAGGACAGGTGCCTCACAGTGCACAGCCTCTCACTGGCAGGCGTGCCAGTACGGCTCCCGTGATTTGGCAGGAGGTGCGCGCCCACTCTCCAACTCCCCTGGGACTATCTACTGCACCCGGGAATCCATTTTGGCCGCGTGGTCATGTGTTTCGTGGAAGTAGCAGGCGTGAGTACAAGACTCACCCCTTTCTCTTGCACAGCCTCCAACTCTCACAAATGCCACTCCGTCGCCCGTGATTTCCCGGAGTTGCGCGTCTATTGCGGAGGTTCCCCTGGGTCTAGTGCACATGGGATTTCATTTTGGAGGCGTTGTCATGCGTTTCGTGGAAGTGGCAGGCGTGAGTACAAGGGTCACCGCCTTCTTTAGCACATGTGCCTCATAGTGCACAGACTCTCACTCGGAGGCATGCCACCACGCCTCCCGTTACTTGCAGGAGGTGCGCGCCTCTCCTTAAACTCCCCTGGGACTGTCGAGAGCACGCGGGAATCCATTTTAGCCGCGTGACGATGTGTTTCGTGGAAGTGGCAGGCGTCAGTACAAGACTCACCGCCTTCTTTAGCACATGTGCCTCACAGTGCACAGCCTCTCACTGGCAGGCGTGCCACTACGGCTCCCGTGATCTGGCAGGAGGTGCGCGCCTACTCTCCAACTCCCCTGGGACTATCTAGTGCACCCGGGAATCCGTTTTGGCCGCGTGGTGATGTGTTTCGTGGAAGTAGCAGGCGTGAGTACAAGGCTCACCCCTTCCTCTTGCACAGCCTCCCACTCTCACGCATGCCACTCCGTCGCCCGTGATTTCCCGGAGCTGCGCGTCTATTGCCGAGGTTCCCCTGGGTCTATTGCACCTGGGATTTCATTTTGGAGGCGTTGTCATGCGTTTCGTGGAAGTGGCAGGCGTGAGTAGAAGGCTCACCGCCTTCTTTAGGACATGTGCCTGACAGTGCACAGCCTCTCACTGGCAGCTCACTGGCAGGCGTGCCACTACGGCTCCCGTGATTTGGCAGGAGGTGCGCGCCTACTCTCCAACTCCCCTGGGACTATCTTGTGCACCCGGAAATCCCTTTTGGCCGCGTGGTGATGTGTTTCGTGGAAGTAGCAGGCGTGAGTACAAGCCTCACCCCTTCCTCTTCCACAGCCTCCCACTCTCACGCTTGCCACTCCGTCGCCCGTGATTTCCCGGAGTTGTGCGTCCCTTGGCGAGGTTCCGCTGGGTCTAGTGCAACTGGGATTTTATTTTGGAGGCGTTGTCATGCGTTTCGTAAAAGTGGCAGGCGTGAGTACAAGGCTCACCGCCTTCTTTAGCACATGTGCCTCATAGTGCACAGCCTCTCACTCGGAGGCGTGCCACCACGACTCCCGTGACTTGCAGGAGGTGCGCGCCTACCCCCCAACTCCCCTGGGACTATCTAGTGCACGCGGGAATTCATTTTAACCGCGTGGTGATGTGTTTCGTGGAAGTGGCGGGCGTGAGTACAAGACTCACCGCCTTCTTTAGCACATGTGCCTCACAGTGCACAGCCTCTTACTGGCAGGCGTGCCACTACTGCTCCCGTGATTTGGCAGGAGGTGCGCTCCTACTCTTCAACTCCCTTGGGACTATCTAGTGCACCCGGGAATCCGTTTTGGCCGCGTGGTCATGTGTTTCGTGGAAGTAGCAGGCGTGAGTACAAGACTCACCCCTTCCTCTTGCAGAGCCTCCCACTCTCACGCATGACACTCCGTCGCCCGTGATTTCCCAGAGTTGCGCGTCTATTGCCGAGGCTCCCCTGGGTCTAGTGCACCTGGGATTTCATTTTGGAGGCGTTGTCATGCGTTTCGTGGAAGTGGCAGGCGTGAGTACAAGGCTCACCGCCTTCTTTAGCACATGTGCCTCATAGTGCACAGACTCTCACTCGGAGGCGTGCCACCACGCCTCCCGTGACTTGCAGGAGGTGCGCGCCTATCCCCCAACTCCCCTGGGACTGTCTAGAGCACGCGGGAATCCATTTTAGCCGCGTGGCGATGTGTTTCGTGGAAGTGGCAGGCGTCAGTACAAGACTGACCGCCTTCTTTAGCACATGTGCCTCACAGTGCACAGCCTCTCACTAGCAGGCAAGCCACTACGGCTCCCGTGATCTGGCAGGAGGTGCGCGCCTACTCTCCAGTTTCTCTGGGACTATCTAGTGCACCCGGGAATCCGTTTTGGCCGCGTGGTGATGTGTTTCGTGGAAGTAGCAGGCGTGAGTACAAGGCTCACCCCTTCCTCTTGCACAGCCTCCCACTCTCACGCATGCCACTCCGTCGCCCGTGATTTCCCGGAGTTGCGCGTCTATTGCCGAGGTTCCCCTGGGTCTCTTGCACCTGGGATTTCATTTTGGAGGCGTTGTCATGCGTTTCGTGGAAGTGGCAGGCGTGAGTACAATGCTCACCGCCTTCTTTAGGACATGTGACTGACAGTTCACAGCCTCTCACTGGCAGCTTACTGGCAGGCGTGCCACTACGGCTCCCGTGATTTGGCAGGAGGTGCGCGCCTACTCTCCAACTCCCCTGGAACTATCTTGTGCACCCGTAAATCCGTTTTGGCCGAGTGGTGATTTGTTTCGTGGAAGTAGCAGGCGTGAGTACAAGCCTCACCCCTTCCTCTTGCACAGCCTCCCACTCTCACGCTTGCCACTCCGTCGCCCGTGATTTCCCGGAGTTGTGCGTCCCTTGCCTAGGTTCCCCTGGGTCTAGTGCACCTGGGATTTTATTTTGGAGGCGTTGTCATGCGTTTCGTAAAAGTGGCAGGCGTGAGTACAAGGCTCACCCCTTCCTCTTGCACAGCCTCCCACTCTCACGCTTGCCACTCCGTCGCCCGTGATTTCCCGGAGTTGTGCGTCCCTTGCCTAGGTTCCCCTGGGTCTAGTGCACCTGGGATTTTATTTTGGAGGCGTTGTCATGCGTTTCGTAAAAGTGGCAGGCGTGAGTACAAGGCTCACCGCCTTCTTTAGCACATGTGCCTCATAGTGCACAGCCTCTCACTCGGAGGCGTGCCACCACGACTCCCGTGACTTGCAGGAGGTGCGCGCCTACCCCCCAACTCCCCTGGGACTATCTAGTGCACGCGGGAATCCATTTTAACCGCGTGGTGATGTGTTTCGTGGAAGTGGCAGGCGTCAGTACAAGACTGACCGCCTTCTTTAGCACATGTGCCTCACAGTGCACAGTCTCTCACTAGCAGGCGTGCCACTACGGCTCCCGTGATCTGGCAGGAGGTGCGCGCCTACTCTCCAACTCCCCTGGGACTATCTAGTGCACCCGGGAATCCGTTTTGGCCGCGTGGTGATGTGTTTCGTGGAAGTAGCAGGCGTGAATACAAGACTCACCCCTTCCTCTTGCACAGCCTCCCACTCTCACGCATGCCACTCCGTCGCCCGTGATTTCCCAGAGTTGCGCGTCTATTGCCGAAGCTCCCCTGGGTCTAGTGCACCTGGGATTTCATTTTGGAGGCGTTGTCATGCGTTTCGTGGAAGTAACAGGCGTGAGTACAAGGCTCACCGCCTTCTTTAAGACAGGTGCCTCACAGTGCACAGCCTCTCACTGGCAGGCGTGCCAGTACGGCTCCCGTGATTTGGCAGGAGGTGCGCGCCCACTCTCCAACTCCCCTGGAACTATCTACTGCACCCGGGAATCCGTTTTGGCCGCGTGGTCATGTGTTTCGTGGAAGTAGCAGGCGTGAGTACAAGACTCACCCCTTTCTCTTGCACAGCCTCCAACTCTCACGCATGCCACTCCGTCGCCCGTGACTTCCCGGAGTTGCGCGTCTATTGCGCAGGTTCCCCTGGGTCTAGTGCACCTGGGATTTCATTTTGGAGGCGTTGTCATGCGTTTCGTGGAAGTGGCAGGCGTGAGTACAAGGCTCACCGCCTTCTTTAGCACATGTGCCTCATAGTGCACAGACTCTCACTCGGAGGCGTGCCACCACGCCTCCCGTTACTTGCAGGCGGTGCGCGCCTATCCTTAAACTCCCCTGGGACTGTCGAGAGCACGCGGGAATCCATTTTAGCCGCGTGGCGATGTGTTTCGTGGAAGTGGCAGGCGTCAGTACAAGACTCACCGCCTTCTTTAGCACATGTGCCTCACAGTGCACAGCCTCTCACTGGCAGGCGTGCCACTACGGCTCCTGTAATCTGGCGGGAGGTGCGCGCCTACTCTCCAACTCCCCTGGGACTATCTAGTGCACCCGGGAATCCGTTTTGGCCGCGTGGTGATGTGTTTCGTGGAAGTAGCAGGCGTGAGTACAAGGCTCACCCCTTCCTCTTGCACAGCCTCCCACTCTCACGCATGCCACTCCGTCGCCCGTGATTTCCCAGAGCTGCGCGTCTATTGCCGAGGTTCCCCTGGGTCTATTGCACCTGGGATTTCATTTTGGAGGCGTTGTCATGCGTTTCGTGGAAGTGGCAGGCGTGAGTACAAGGCTCACCGCCTTCTTTAGGACATGTGCCTGACAGTGCACAGCCTCTCACTGGCAGCTCACTGGCAGGCGTGCCACTACGGCTCCCGTGATTTGGCAGGAGGTGCGCGCCTACTCTCCAACTCCCCTGGGCTTATCTTGTGCACCCGGAAATCCCTTTTGGCCGCGTGGTGATGTGTTTCGTGGAAGTAGCAGGCGTGAGTACAAGCCTCACCCCTTCCTCTTCCACAGCCTCCCACTCTCACGCGTGCCACGACGTCGCCCGTGATTTCCCGGAGTTGTGCGTCCCTTGCCGAGGCTCCGCTGGGTCTAGTGCACCTGGGATTTTATTTTGGAGGCGTTGTCATGCGTTTCGTAAAAGTGGCAGGCGTGAGTACAAGGCTCACCGCCTTCTTTAGCACATGTGCCTCATAGTGCACAGCCTCTCACTCGGAGGCGTGCCACCACGACTCCCGTGACTTGCAGGAGGTGCGCGCCTACCCCCCAACTCCCCTGGGACTATCTAGTGCACGCGGGAATTCATTTTAACCGCGTGGTGATGTGTTTCGTGGAAGTGGCGGGCGTGAGTACAAGACTCACCGCCTTCTTTAGCACATGTGCCTCACAGTGCACAGCCTCTTACTGGCAGGCGTGCCACTACTGCTCCCGTGATTTGGCAGGAGGTGCGCGCCTACTCTTCAACTCCCTTGGGACTATCTAGTGCACCCGGGAATCCGTTTTGGCCGCGTGGTCATGTGTTTCGTGGAAGTAGCAGGCGTGAGTACAAGACTCACCCCTTCCTCTTGCAGAGCCTCCCACTCTCACGCATGCCACTCCGTCGCCCGTGATTTCCCAGAGTTGCGCGTCTATTGCCGAGGCTCCCCTGGGTCTAGTGCACCTGGGATTTCATTTTGGAGGCGTTGTCATGCGTTTCGTGGAAGTGGCAGGCGTGAGTACAAGGCTCACCGCCTTCTTTAGCACATGTGCCTCATAGTGCACAGACTCTCACTCGGAGGCGTGCCACCACGCCTCCCGTGACTTGCAGGAGGTGCGCGCCTATCCCCCAACTCCCCTGGGACTGTCTAGAGCACGCGGGAATCCATTTTAGCCGCGTGGCGATGTGTTTCGTGGAAGTGGCAGGCGTCAGTACAAGACTGACCGCCTTCTTTAGCACATGTGCCTCACAGTGCACAGCCTCTCACTAGCAGGCAAGCCACTACGGCTCCCGTGATCTGGCAGGAGGTGCGCGCCTACTCTCCAGTTCCTCTGGGACTATCTAGTGCACCCGGGAATCCGTTTTGGCCGCGTGGTGATGTGTTTCGTGGAAGTAGCAGGCGTGAGTACAAGGCTCACCCCTTCCTCTTGCACAGCCTCCCACTCTCACGCATGCCACTCCGTCGCCCGTGATTTCCCGGAGTTGCGCGTCTATTGCCGAGGTTCCCCTGGGTCTCTTGCACCTGGGATTTCATTTTGGAGGCGTTGTCATGCGTTTCGTGGAAGTGGCAGGCGTGAGTACAAGGCTCACCGCCTTCTTTAGGACATGTGACTGACAGTTCACAGCCTCTCACTGGCAGCTTACTGGCAGGCGTGCCACTACGGCTCCCGTGATTTGGCAGGAGGTGCGCGCCTACTCTCCAACTCCCCTGGGACTATCTTGTGCACCCGTAAATCCGTTTTGGCCGCGTGGTGATGTGTTTCGTGGAAGTAGCAGGCGTGAGTACAAGCCTCACCCCTTCCTCTTGCACAGCCTCCCACTCTCACGCTTGCCACTCCGTCGCCCGTGATTTCCCGGAGTTGTGCGTCCCTTGCCTAGGTTCCCCTGGGTCTAGTGCACCTGGGATTTTATTTTGGAGGCGTTGTCATGCGTTTCGTAAAAGTGGCAGGCGTGAGTACAAGGCTCACCCCTTCCTCTTGCACAGCCTCCCACTCTCACGCTTGCCACTCCGTCGCCCGTGATTTCCCGGAGTTGTGCGTCCCTTGCCTAGGTTCCCCTGGGTCTAGTGCACCTGGGATTTTATTTTGGAGGCGTTGTCATGCGTTTCGTAAAAGTGGCAGGCGTGAGTACAAGGCTCACCGCCTTCTTTAGCACATGTGCCTCATAGTGCACAGCCTCTCACTCGGAGGCGTGCCACCACGACTCCCGTGACTTGCAGGAGGTGCGCGCCTACCCCCCAACTCCCCTGGGACTATCTAGTGCACGCGGGAATCCATTTTAACCGCGTGGTGATGTGTTTCGTGGAAGTGGCAGGCGTCAGTACAAGACTGACCGCCTTCTTTAGCACATGTGCCTCACAGTGCACAGCCTCTCACTAGCAGGCGTGCCACTACGGCTCCCGTGATCTGGCAGGAGGTGCGCGCCTACTCTCCAACTCCCCTGGGACTATCTAGTGCACCCGGGAATCCGTTTTGGCCGCGTGGTGATGTGTTTCGTGGAAGTAGCAGGCGTGAATACAAGACTCACCCCTTCCTCTTGCACAGCCTCCCACTCTCACGCATGCCACTCCGTCGCCCGTGATTTCCCAGAGTTGCGCGTCTATTGCCGAGGCTCCCCTGGGTCTAGTGCACCTGGGATTTCATTTTGGAGGCGTTGTCATGCGTTTCGTGGAAGTAACAGGCGTGAGTACAAGGCTCACCGCCTTCTTTAAGACAGGTGCCTCACAGTGCACAGCCTCTCACTGGCAGGCGTGCCAGTACGGCTCCCGTGATTTGGCAGGAGGTGCGCGCCCACCCTCCAACTCCCCTGGAACTATCTACTGCACCCGGGAATCCGTTTTGGCCGCGTGGTCATGTGTTTCGTGGAAGTAGCAGGCGTGAGTACAAGACTCACCCCTTTCTCTTGCACAGCCTCCAACTCTCACGCATGCCACTCCGTCGCCCGTGATTTCCCGGAGTTGCGCGTCTATTGCGGAGGTTCCCCTGGGTCTAGTGCACCTGGGATTTCATTTTGGAGGCGTTGTCATGCGTTTCGTGGAAGTGGCAGGCGTGAGTACAAGGCTCACCGCCTTCTTTAGCACATGTGCCTCATAGTGCACAGACTCTCACTCGGAGGCGTGCCACCACGCCTCCCGTTACTTGCAGGTGGTGCGCGCCTATCCTTAAACTCCCCTGGGACTGTCGAGAGCACGCGGGAATCCATTTTAGCCGCGTGGCGATGTGTTTCGTGGAAGTGGCAGGCGTCAGTACAAGACTCACCGCCTTCTTTAGCACATGTGCCTCACAGTGCACAGCCTCTCACTGGCAGGCGTGCCACTACGGCTCCTGTAATCTGGCGGGAGGTGCGCGCCTACTCTCCAACTCCCCTGGGACTATCTAGTGCACCCGGGAATCCGTTTTGGCCGCGTGGTGATGTGTTTCGTGGAAGTAGCAGGCGTGAGTACAAGGCTCACCCCTTCCTCTTGCACAGCCTCCCACTCTCACGCATGCCACTCCGTCGCCCGTGATTTCTTAGAGCTGCGCGTCTATTGCCGAGGTTCCCCTTGGTCTATTGCACCTGGGATTTCATTTTGGAGGCGTTGTCATGCGTTTCGTGGAAGTGGCAGGCGTGAGTACAAGGCTCACCGCCTTCTTTAGGACATGTGCCTGACAGTGCACAGCCTCTCACTGGCAGCTCACTGGCAGGCGTGCCACTACGGCTCCCGTGATTTGGCAGGAGGTGCGCGCCTACTCTCCAACTCCCCTGGGCTTATCTTGTGCACCCGGAAATCCCTTTTGGCCGCGTGGTGATGTGTTTCGTGGAAGTAGCAGGCGTGAGTACAAGCCTCACCCCTTCCTCTTCCACAGCCTCCCACTCTCACGCGTCCCACGACGTCGCCCGTGATTTCCCGGAGTTGTGCGTCCCTTGCCGAGGTTCCGCTGGGTCTAGTGCACCTGGGATTTTATTTTGGAGGCGTTGTCATGCGTTTCGTAAAAGTGGCAGGCGTGAGTACAAGGCTCACCGCCTTCTTTAGCACATGTGCCTCATAGTGCACAGCCTCTCACTCGGAGGCGTGCCACCACGACTCCCGTGACTTGCAGGAGGTGCGCGCCTACCCCCCAACTCCCCTGGGACTATCTAGTGCACGCGGGAATTCATTTTAACCGCGTGGTGATGTGTTTCGTGGAAGTGGCGGGCGTGAGTACAAGACTCACCGCCTTCTTTAGCACATGTGCCTCACAGTGCACAGCCTCTTACTGGCAGGCGTGCCACTACTGCTCCCGTGATTTGGCAGGAGGTGCGCGCCTACTCTTCAACTCCCTTGGGACTATCTAGTGCACCCAGGAATCCGTTTTGGCCGCGTGGTCATGTGTTTCGTGGAAGTAGCAGGCGTGAGTACAAGACTCACCCCTTCCTCTTGCAGAGCCTCCCACTCTCACGCATGCCACTCCGTCGCCCGTGATTTCCCAGAGTTGCGCGTCTATTGCCGAGGCTCCCCTGGGTCTAGTGCACCTGGGATTTCATTTTGGAGGCGTTGTCATGCGTTTCGTGGAAGTGGCAGGCGTGAGTACAAGGCTCACCGCCTTCTTTAGCACATGTGCCTCATAGTGCACAGACTCTCACTCGGAGGCGTGCCACCACGCCTCCCGTGACTTGCAGGAGGTGCGCGCCTATCCCCCAACTCCCCTGGGACTGTCTAGAGCACGCGGGAATCCATTTTAGCCGCGTGGCGATGTGTTTCGTGGAAGTGGCAGGCGTCAGTACAAGACTGACCGACTTCTTTAGCACATGTGCCTCACAGTGCACAGCCTCTCACTAGCAGGCAAGCCACTACGGCTCCCGTGATCTGGCAGGAGGTGCGCGCCTACTCTCCAGTTCCTCTGGGACTATCTAGTGCACCCGGGAATCCGTTTTGGCCGCGTGGTGATGTGTTTCGTGGAAGTAGCAGGCGTGAGTACAAGGCTCACCCCTTCCTCTTGCACAGCCTCCCACTCTCACGCATGCCACTCCGTCGCCCGTGATTTCCCGGAGTTGCGCGTCTATTGCCGAGGTTCCCCTGGGTCTCTTGCACCTGGGATTTGATTTTGGAGGCGTTGTCATGCGTTTCGTGGAAGTGGCAGGCGTGAGTACAAGGCTCACCGCCTTCTTTAGGACATGTGACTGACAGTTCACAGCCTCTCACTGCCAGCTTACTGGCAGGCGTGCCACTACGGCTCCCGTGATTTGGCAGGAGGTGCGCGCCTACTCTCCAACTCACCTGGGACTATCTTGTGCACCCGTAAATCCGTTTTGGCCGCGTGGTGATGTGTTTCGTGGAAGTAGCAGGCGTGAGTACAAGCCTCACCCCTTCCTCTTGCACAGCCTCCCACTCTCACGCTTGCCACTCCGTCGCCCGTGATTTCCCGGAGTTGTGCGTCCCTTGCCTAGGTTCCCCTGGGTCTAGTGCACCTGGGATTTTATTTTGGAGGCGTTGTCATGCGTTTCGTAAAAGTGGCAGGCGTGAGTACAAGGCTCACCCCTTCCTCTTGCACAGCCTCCCACTCTCACGCTTGCCACTCCGTCGCCCGTGATTTCCCGGAGTTGTGCGTCCCTTGCCTAGGTTCCCCTGGGTCTAGTGCACCTGGGATTTTATTTTGGAGGCGTTGTCATGCGTTTCGTAAAAGTGGCAGGCGTGAGTACAAGGCTCACCGCCTTCTTTAGCACATGTGCCTCATAGTGCACAGCCTCTCACTCGGAGGCGTGCCACCACGACTCCCGTGACTTGCAGGAGGTGCGCGCCTACCCCCCAACTCCCCTGGGACTATCTAGTGCACGCGGGAATCCATTTTAACCGCGTGGTGATGTGTTTCGTGGAAGTGGCAGGCGTCAGTATAAGACTGACCGCCTTCTTTAGCACATGTGCCTCACAGTGCACAGCCTCTCACTAGCAGGCGTGCCACTACGGCTCCCGTGATCTGGCAGGAGGTGCGCGCCTACTCTCCAACTCCCCTGGGACTATCTAGTGCACCCGGGAATCCGTTTTGGCCGCGTGGTGATGTGTTTCGTGGAAGTAGCAGGCGTGAATACAAGACTCACCCCTTCCTCTTGCACAGCCTCCCACTCTCACGCATGCCACTCCGTCGCCCGTGATTTTCCAGAGTTGCGCGTCTATTGCCGAGGCTCCCCTGGGTCTAGTGCACCTGGGATTTCATTTTGGAGGCGTTGTCATGCGTTTCGTGGAAGTAACAGGCGTGAGTACAAGGCTCACCGCCTTCTTTAAGACAGGTGCCTCACAGTGCACAGCCTCTCACTGGCAGGCGTGCCAGTACGGCTCCCGTGATTTGGCAGGAGGTGCGCGCCCACTCTCCAACTCCCCTGGGACTATCTACTGCACCCGGGAATCCGTTTTGGCCGCGTGGTCATGTGTTTCGTGAAAGTAGCAGGCGTGAGTACAAGACTCACCCCTTTCTCTTGCACAGCCTCCTACTCTCACGCATGCCACTCCGTCGCCCGTGATTTCCCGAAGTCTCGCGTCTATTGCGGAGGTTCCCCTGGGTCTAGTGCACCTGGGATTTCATTTTGGAGGCGTTGTCATGCGTTTCGTGGAAGTGGCAGGCGTGAGTACAAGGCTCACCGCCTTCTTTAGCACATGTGCCTCATAGTGCACAGACTCTCACTCGGAGGCGTGCCACCACGCCTCCCGTTACTTGCAGGAGGTGCGCGCCTATCCTTAAACTCCCCTGGGACTGTCGAGAGCACGCGGGAATCCATTTTAGCCGTGTGGCGATGTGTTTCGTGGAAGTGGCAGGCGTCAGTACAAGACTCACCGCCTTCTTTAGCACATGTGCCTCACAGTGCACAGCCTCTCACTGGCAGGCGTGCCACTACGGCTCCTGTAATCTGGCGGGAGGTGCGCGCCTACTCTCCAACTCCCCTGGGACTATCTAGTGCACCCGGGAATCCGTTTTGGCCGCGTGGTGATGTGTTTCGTGGAAGTAGCAGGCGTGAGTACAAGGCTCACCCCTTCCTCTTGCACAGCCTCCCACTCTCACGCATGCCACTCCGTCGCCCGTGATTTCCCAGAGCTGCGCGTCTATTGCCGAGAGTTCCCTGGGTCTATTGCACCTGGGATTTCATTTTGGAGGCGTTGTCATGCGTTTCGTGGAAGTGGCAGGCGTGAGTACAAGGCTCACCGCCTTCTTTAGGACATGTGCCTGACAGTGCACAGCCTCTCACTGGCAGCTCACTGGCAGGCGTGCCACTACGGCTCCCGTGATTTGGCAGGAGGTGCGCGCCTACTCTCCAACTCCCCTGGGCTTATCTTGTGCACCCGGAAATCCCTTTTGGCCGCGTGGTGATGTGTTTCGTGGAAGTAGCAGGCGTGAGTACAAGCCTCACCCCTTCCTCTTCCACAGCCTCCCACTCTCACGCGTGCCACGACGTCGCCCGTGATTTCCCGGAGTTGTGCGTCCCTTGCCGAGGTTCCGCTGGGTCTAGTGCACCTGGGATTTTATTTTGGAGGCGTTGTCATGCGTTTCGTAAAAGTGGCAGGCGTGAGTACAAGGCTCACCGCCTTCTTTAGCACATGTGCCTCATAGTGCACAGCCTCTCACTCGGAGGCGTGCCACCACGACTCCCGTGACTTGCAGGAGGTGCGCGCCTACCCCCCAACTCCCCTGGGACTATCTAGTGCACGCGGGAATTCATTTTAACCGCGTGGTGATGTGTTTCGTGGAAGTGGCGGGCGTGAGTACAAGACTCACCGCCTTCTTTAGCACATGTGCCTCACAGTGTACAGCCTCTCACTGGCAGGCGTGCCACTACTGCTCCCGTGATTTGGCAGGAGGTGCGCGCCTACTCTTCAACTCCCTTGGGACTATCTAGTGCACCCGGGAATCCGTTTTGGCCGCGTGGTCATGTGTTTCGTAAAAGTAGCAGGCGTGAGTACAAGACTCACCCCTTCCTCTTGCAGAGCCTCCCACTCTCACGCATGCCACTCCGTCGCCTGTGATTTCCCAGAGTTACGCGTCTATTGCCGAGGCTCCCCTGGGTCTATTGCACCTGGGATTTTATTTTGGAGGCGTTGTCATGCGTTTCGTGGAAGTGGCAGGCGTGAGTACAAGGCTCACCGCCTTCTTTAGGAATTTTGACTGACAGTTCACAGCCTCTCACTGGCAGCTCACTGGCAGGCGTGCCACTACGGCTCCCGTGATTTGGCAGGAGGTGCGCGCCTACTCTCCAACTCCCCTGGGACTATCTTGTGCATCCGGAAATCCGTTTTGGCCGCATGGTGATGTGTTTCGTGGAAGTAGCAGGCGTGAGTACAAGCCTCACCCCTTCCTCTTGCACAGCCTCCCACTCTCACGCATGCCACTCCGTCGCCCGTGATTTCCCGGAGTTGTGCGTCCCTTGCCGAGGTACCCCTGGGTCTAGTGCACCTGGGATTTCATTTTGGAGGCGTTGTCATGCGTTTCGTAAAAGTGGCAGGCGTGAGTACAAGGCTCACCGCCTTCTTTAGCACATGTGCCTCATAGTGCACAGCCTCTCACTCGGAGGCGTGCCACCACGACTCCCGTGACTTGCAGGAGGTGCGCGCCTATCCCCCAACTCCCCTGGGACTATCTAGTGCACGCGGGAATCCATTTTAACCGCGGGGTGATGTGTTTCGTGGAAGTGGCGGGCGTGAGTACCAGACTGACCGCCTTCTTTAGCACATGTGCCTCAAGTTGCACAGCCTCTCACTGGCAGGCGAGCCACTACGGCTCCCGTGATCTGGCAGGAGGTGCGCGCCTACTCCCCAACTCCCCTGGGACTATCTAGTGCACCCGGGAATCCGTTTTTGGCCGCGTGGTGATGTGTTTAGTGGAAGTAGCAGGCGTGAGTACAAGGCTCACCCCTTCCTCTTGCAGAGCCTCCCACTCTCACGCATGCCACTCCGTCGCCCGTGATTTCCCGGAGTTGCACGTCTATTGCCGAGGTTCCCCTGGGTCTATTGCACCTGGGATTTCATTTTGGAGTCGTTGTCATGCGTTTCGTGGAAGTGGCAGGCGTGAGTAGAAGGCTCAGCGCCTTTTTTAGGACATTTGACTGACAGTTCACAGCCTCTCACTGGCAGCTCACTGGCAGGCGTGCCACTACGGCTCCCGTGATTTGGCAGGAGGTGCGCGCCTACTCTCCAACTCCCCTGGGACTATCTTGTGCACCCGGAAATCCGTTTTGGCCGCGTGGTGATGTGTTTCGTGGAAGTAGCAGGCGTGAGTACAAGCCTCACCCCTTCCTCTTGCACAGCCTCCCACTCTCACGCATGCCACTCCGTCGCCCGTGATTTCCCGGAGTTGTGCGTCCCTTGCCGAGGTACCCCTGGGTCTAGTGCACCTGGGATTTTATTTTGGAGGCGTTGTCATGCGTTTCGTAAAAGTGGCAGGCGTGAGTACAAGGCTCACCGCCTTCTTTAGCACATGTGCCTCATGGTGCACAGCCTCTCACTCGGAGGCGTGCCACCACGACTCCTGTGACTTGCAGGAGGTGCGCGCCTATCCCCCAACTCCCCTGGGACTATCTAGTGCACGCGGGAATCCATTTTAACCGCGTGGTGATGTCTTTCGTGGAAGTGGCGGGCGTGAGTACCAGACTGACCGCCTTCTTTAGCACATGTGCCTCAAGTTGCACAGCCTCTCACTGGCAGGCGTGCCACTACGGCTCCCGTGATCTGGCAGGAGGTGCGCGCCTACTCTCCAACTCCCCTGGGACTATCTAGTGCACCCGGGAATCCGTTTTGGCCGCGTGGTGATGTGTTTCGTGGAAGTAGTAGGCGTGAGTACAAGGCTCACCCCTTCCTCTTGCACAGCCTCCCACTCTCACGCATGCCACTCCGTCGCCCGTGATTTCCCGGAGTTGCGCGTCTATTGCCGAGGTTCCCCTGGGTCTATTGCACCTGGGATTTCATTTTGGAGGCGTTGTCATGCGTTTCGTGGAAGTGGCAGGCGTGAGTAAAAGGCTCACCGCCTTCTTTAGGACATGTGCCTGACAGTGCACAGCCTCTCACTGGCAGCTCACTGGCAGGCGTGCCACTACGGCTCCCGTGATTTGGCAGGAGGTGCGCGCCTACTCTCCAACTCCCCTGGGACTATCTTGTGCACCCGGAAATCCCTTTTGGCCGCGTGGTGATGTGTTTCGTGGAAGTAGCAGGCGTGAGTACAAGCCTCAGCCCTTCCTCTTCCACAGCCTCCAACTCTCACGCATGCCACTCCGTCGCCCGTGATTTCCCGGAGTTGTACGTCCCTTGCCGAGGTTCCGCTGGGTCTAGTGCACCTGGGATTTTATTTTGGAGGCGTTGTCATGCGTTTCGTAAAAGTGGCAGGCGTGAGTACAAGGCTCACCGCCTTCTTTAGCACATGTGCCTCATAGTGCACAGCCTCTCACTCGGAGGCGTGCCACCAGGACTCCCGTGACTTTCAGGAGGTGCGCGCCTACCCCCCAACTCCCCTGGGACTATCTAGTGCAAGCGGGAATTCATTTTAACCGCGTGGTGATGTGTTTCGTGGAAGTGGTGGGCGTGAGTACAAGACTCACCGCCTTCTTTAGCACATGTGCCTCACAGTGCACAGCCTCTTACTGGCAGGCGTGGCACTACTGCTCCCGTGATTTGGCAGGAGGTGCGCGCCTACTCTTCAACTCCCTTGGGACTATCTAGTGCACCCGGGAATCCGTTTTGGCCGCGTGGTGATGTGTTTCGTGGAAGTAGCAGGCGTGAGTACAAGACTCACCCCTTCCTCTTGCACAGCCTCCCACTCTCACGCATGCCACTCCGTCGCCCGTGATTTCCCAGAGTTGCGCGTCTATTGCCGAGGCTCCCCTGGGTCTAGTGCACCTGGGATTTCATTTTGGAGGCGTTGTCATGCGTTTCGTGGAAGTGGCAGGCGTGAGTACAAGGCTCACCGCCCTCCTTAGGACAGGTGCCTCACAGTGCACAGCCTCTCACTGGCAGGCGTGCCACTACGGCTCCCGTGATTTGGCAGGAGGTGCGCGCCCACTCTCCAACTCCCCTGGGACTATCTACTGCACCCGGGAATCCGTTTTAGCCGCGTGGTCATGTGTTTCGTGGAAGTAGCAGGCGTGAGTACAAGACTCACCCCTTCCTCTTGCACAGCCTCCAACTCTCACGCATGCCACTCCGTCGCCCGTGATTTCCCGGAGTTGCGCGTCTATTGCGGAGGTTCCCCTGGGTCTAGTGCACCTGGGATTTCATTTTGGAGGCGTTGTCATGCGTTTCGTGGAAGTGGCAGGCGTGAGTACAAGGCTCACCGCCTTCTTTAGCACATGTGCCTCATAGTGCACAGACTCTCACTCGGAGGCGTGCCACCACGCCTCCCGTTACTTGCAGGAGGTGCGCGCCTATCCCCAAACTCCCATGGGACTGTCGAGAGCACGCGGGAATCCATTTTAGCCGCGTGGCGATGTGTTTCGTGGAAGTGGCAGGCGTCAGTACAAGACTCACTGCCTTCTTTAGCACATGTGCCTCACAGTGCACAGCCTCTCACTGGCAGGCGTGCCACTACGGCTCCCGTGATCTGGCAGGAGGTGCGCGCTTACTCTCCAACTCCCCTGGGACTATCTAGTGCACTCGGGAATCCGTTTTGGCCGCGTGGTGATGTGTTTTGTGGAAGTAGCAGGCGTGAGTACAAGGCTCACCCCTTCCTCTTGCACAGCCTCCCACTCTCACGCATGCCACTCCGTCGCCCGTGATTTCCCAGAGTTGCGCGTCTATTGCGGAGGCTCCACTGGGTCTAGTGCACCTGGGATTTCATTTTGGAGGCGTTGTCATGCGTTTCGTGGAAGTGGCAGGCGTGAGTACAAGGCTCACCGCCCTCTTTAGGACAGGTGCCTCACAGTGCACAGCCTCTCACTGGCAGGCGTGCCACTACGGCTCCCGTGATTTGGCAGGAGGTGCGCGCCCACTCTCCAACTCCCCTGGGACTATCTACTGCACTCGGGAATCCGTTTTGACCGCGTGGTCATGTGTTTCGTGGAAGTAGCAGGCGTGAGTACAAGACTCACCCCTTCCTCTTGCACAGCCTCCAACTCTCACGCATGGCACTCCGTCGCCCGTGATTTCCCGGAGTTGCGCGTCTATTGCGGAGGTTCCCCTGGGTCTAGTGCACCTGGGATTTCATTTTGGAGGCGTTGTCATGCGTTTCGTGGAAGTGGCAGGCGTGAGTACAAGGCACACCGCCTTCTTTAGCACATGTGCCTCATAGTGCACAGACTCTCACTCGGAGGCGTGCCACCACGCCTCCCGTTACTTGCAGGAGGTGCGCGCCTATCCCCAAACTCCCCTGGGACTGTCGAGAGCACGCGGGAATCCATTTTAGCTGCGTGGCGATGTGTTTCGTGGAAGTGGCAGGCGTCAGTACAAGACTTACCGCCTTCTTTAGCACATGTGCCTCACAGTGCACAGCCTCTCACTGGCAGGCGTGCCACTACGGCTCCCGTGATCTGGCAGGAGGTGCGCGCCTACTCTCCAACTCCCCTGGGACTATCTAGTGCACTCGGGAATCCGTTTTGGCCGCGTGGTGATGTGTTTTGTGGAAGTAGCAGGCGTGAGTACAAGGCTCACCCCTTCCTCTTGCACAGCCTCCCACTCTCACGCATGCCACTCCGTCGCCCGTGATTTCCCAGAGTTGCGCTTCTATTGCCGAGGCTCCCCTGGGTCTAGTGCACCTGGGATTTCATTTTGGAGGCGTTGTCATGCGTTTCGTGGAAGTGGCAGGCGTGAGTACAAGGCTCACCGCCCTCTTTAGGACAGGTGCCTCACAGTGCACAGCCTCTCACTGGCAGGCGTGCCACTACGGCTCCCGTGATTTGGCAGGAGGTGCGCGCCCACTCTCCAACTCCCCTGGGACTATCTACTGCACTCGGGAATCCGTTTTGACCGCGTGGTCATGTGTTTCGTGGAAGTAGCAGGCGTGAGTACAAGACTCACCCCTTCCTCTTGCACAGCCTCCAACTCTCACGCATGCCACTCCGTCGCCCGTGATTTCCCGGAGTTGCGCGTCTATTGCGGAGGTTCCCCTGGGTCTAGTGCACCTGGGATTTCATTTTGGAGGCGTTGTCATGCGTTTCGTGGAAGTGGCAGGCGTGAGTACAAGGCTCACCGCCTTCTTTAGGACATTTGACTGACAGTTCACAGCCTCTCACTGGCAGCTCACTGGCAGGCGTGCCACTACGGCTCCCGTGATTTGGCAGGAGGTGCGCGCCTACTCTCCAACTCCCCTGGGACTATCTTGTGCACCCGGAAATCCGTTTTGGCCGCGTGGTGATGTGTTTCGTGGAAGTAGCAGGCGTGAGTACCAGCCTCACCCCTTCCTCTTGCACAGCCTCCCACTCTCACGCATGCCACTCCGTCGCCCGTGATTTCCCGGAGTTGTGCGTCCCTTGCCGAGGTACCCCTGGGTCTAGTGCACCTGGGATTTTATTTTGGAGGCGTTGTCATGCGTTTCGTAAAAGTGGCAGGCGTGAGTACAAGGCTCACCGCCTTCTTTAGCACATGTGCCTCATAGTGCACAGCCTCTCACTCGGAGCCGTGCCACCACGACTCCCGTGACTTGCAGGAGGTGCGCGCCTATCCCCCAACTCCCCTGGGACTATCTAGTGCACGCGGGAATCCATTTTAACCGCGTGGTGATGTGTTTCGTGGAAGTGGCGGGCGTGAGTACCAGACTGACCGCCTTCTTTAGCACATGTGCCTCAAGTTGCACAGCCTCTCACTGGCAGGCGTGCCACTACGGCTCCCGTGATCTGGCAGGAGGTGCGCGCCTACTCTCCAACTCCCCTGGGACTATCTAGTGCACCCGGGAATCCGTTTTGGCCGCGTGGTGATGTGTTTCGTGGAAGTAGTAGGCGTGAGTACAAGGCTCACCCCTTCCTCTTGCACAGCCTCCCACTCTCACGCATGCCACTCCGTCGCCCGTGATTTCCCGGAGTTGCGCGTCTATTGCCGAGGTTCCCCTGGGTCTATTGCACCTGGGATTTCATTTTGGAGGCGTTGTCATGCGTTTCGTGGAAGTGGCAGGCGTGAGTAGAAGGCTCACCGCCTTCTTTAGGACATGTGCCTGACAGTGCACAGCCTCTCACTGGCAGCTCACTGGCAGGCGTGCCACTACGGCTCCCGTGATTTGGCAGGAGGTGCGCGCCTACTCTCCAACTCCCCTGGGACTATCTTGTGCACCCGGAAATCCCTTTTGGCCGCGTGGTGATGTGTTTCGTGGAAGTAGCAGGCGTGAGTACAAGCCTCACCCCTTCCTCTTCCACAGCCTCCCACTCTCACGCATGCCACTCCGTCGCCCGTGATTTCCCGGAGTTGTACGTCCCTTGCCGAGGTTCCGCTGGGTCTAGTGCACCTGGGATTTTATTTTGGAGGCGTTGTCATGCGTTTCGTAAAAGTGGCAGGCGTGAGTACAAGGCTCACCGCCTTCTTTAGCACATGTGCCTCATAGTGCACAGCCTCTCACTCGGAGGCGTGCCACCACGACTCCCGTGACTTTCAGGAGGTGCGCGCCTACCCCCCAACTCCCCTGGGACTATCTAGTGCACGCGGGAATTCATTTTAACCGCGTGGTGATGTGTTTCGTGGAAGTGGCGGGCGTGAGTACAAGACTCACCGCCTTCTTTAGCACATGTGCCTCACAGTGCACAGCCTCTTACTGGCAGGCGTGCCACTACTGCTCCCGTGATTTGGCAGGAGGTGCGCGCCTACTCTTCAACTCCCTTGGGACTATCTAGTGCACCCGGGAATCCGTTTTGGCCGCGTGGTGATGTGTTTCGTGGAAGTAGCAGGCGTGAGTACAAGGCTCACCCCTTCCTCTTGCACAGCCTCCCACTCTCACGCATGCCAATCCGTCGCCCGTGATTTCCCAAAGTTGCGCGTCTATTGCCGAGGCTCCCCTGGGTCTAGTGCACCTGGGATTTCATTTTGGAGGCGTTGTCATGCGTTTCGTGGAAGTGGCAGGCGTGAGTACAAGGCTTACCGCCCTCCTTAGGACAGGTGCCTCACAGTGCACAGCCTCTCACTGGCAGGCGTGCCACTACGGCTCCCGTGATTTGGCAGGAGGTGCGCGCCCACTCTCCAACTCCCCTGGGACTATCTACTGCACCCGGGAATCCGCTTTGGCCGCGTGGTCATGTGTTTCGTGGAAGTAGCAGGCGTGAGTACAAGACTCACCCCTTCCTCTTGCCCAGCCTCCAACTCTCACGCATGCCACTCCGTCGCCCGTGATTTCCCGGAGTTGCGCGTCTATTGCGGAGGTTCCCCTAGGTCTAGTGCACCTGGGATTTCATTTTGGAGGCGTTGTCATGCGTTTCGTGGAAGTGGCAGGCGTGAGTACAAGGCTCACCGCCTTCTTTAGCACATGTGCCTCATAGTGCACAGACTCTCACTCGGAGGCGTGCCACCACGCCTCCCGTTACTTGCAGGAGGTGCGCGCCTATCCCCAAACTCCCCTGGGACTGTCGAGAGCACGCGGGAATCCATTTTAGCCGCGTGGCGATGTGTTTCGTGGAAGTGGCAGGCGTCAGTACAAGACTCACCGCCTTCTTTAGCACATGTGCCTCACAGTGCACAGCCTCTCACTGGCAGGCGTGCCACTACGGCTCCCGTGATCTGGCAGGAGGTGCGCGCCTACTCTCCAACTCCCCTGGGACTATCTAGTGCACTCGGGAATCCGTTTTGGCCGCGTGGTGATGTGTTTTGTGGAAGTAGCAGGCGTGAGTACAAGGCTCACCCCTTCCTCTTGCACAGCCTCCCACTCTCACGCATGCCACTCCGTCGCCCGTGATTTCCCAGAGTTGCGCTTCTATTGCCGAGGCTCCCCTGGGTCTAGTGCACCTGGGATTTCATTTTGGAGGCGTTGTCATGCGTTTCGTGGAAGTGGCAGGCGTGAGTACAAGGCTCACCGCCCTCTTTAGGACAGGTGCCTCACAGTGCACAGCCTCTCACTGGCAGGCGTGCCACTACGGCTCCCGTGATTTGGCAGGAGGTGCGCGCCCACTCTCCAACTCCCCTGGGACTATCTACTGCACTCGGGAATCCGTTTTGACCGCGTGGTCATGTGTTTCGTGGAAGTAGCAGGCGTGAGTACAAGACTCACCCCTTCCTCTTGCACAGCCTCCAACTCTCACGCATGCCACTCCGTCGCCCGTGATTTCCCGGAGTTGCGCGTCTATTGCGGAGGTTCCCCTGGGTCTAGTGCACCAGGGATTTCATTTTGGAGGCGTTGTGATGCGTTTCGTGGAAGTGGCAGGCGTGAGTACAAGGCTCACCGCCTTCCTTAGCACATGTGCTTCATAGTGCACAGACTCTCACTCGGAGGCGTGCCACCACGCCTCCCGTTACTTGCAGGAGGTGCGCGCCTATCCCCAAACTCCCTTGGGACTGTCAACAGCACGCGGGAATCCATTTTAGCCGCGTGGCGATGTGTTTCGTGGAAGTGGCAGGCGTCAGTACAAGACTTACCGCCTTCTTTAGCACATGTGCCTCACAGTGCACAGCCTCTCACTGGCAGGCGTGCCACTACGGCTCCCGTGATCTGGCAGGAGGTGCGCGCCTACTCTCCAACTCCCCTGGGACTATCTAGTGCACCCGGGAATCCGTTTTGGCCGCGTGGTGATGTGTTTTGTGGAAGTAGCAGGCGTGAGTACAAGGCTCACCCCTTCCTCTTGCACAGCCTCCCACTCTCACGCATGCCACTCCGTCGCCCGTGATTTCCCGGAGCTGCGCGTCTATTGCCGAGGTTCGCCTGGGTCTATTGTACCTGGGATTTTATTTTGGAGGCGTTGTCATGCGTTTCGTGGAAGTGGCAGGCGTGAGTACAAGGCTCACCGCCTTCTTTAGGACATTTGACTGACAGTTCACAGCCTCTCACTGGCAGCTCACTGGCAGGCGTGCCACTACGGCTCCCGTGATTTGGCAGGAGGTGCGCGCCTACTCTCCAACTCCCCTGGGACTATCTAGTGCACCCGGGAATCCGTTTTGGCCGCGTGGTGATGTGTTTTGTGGAAGTAGCAGGCGTGAGTACAAGGCTCACCCCTTCCTCTTGCACAGCCTCCCACTCTCACGCATGCCACTCCGTCGCCCGTAATTTCCCGGAGCTGCGCGTCTATTGCCCAGGTTCGCCTGGGTCTATTGCACCTGGGATTTTATTTTGGAGGCGTTGTCATGCGTTTCTTGGAAGTGGCAGGCGTGAGTACAAGGCTCACCGCCTTCTTTAGGACATTTGACTGACAGTTCACAGCCTCTCACTGGCAGCTCACTGGCAGGCGTGCCTCTACGGCTCTCGTGATTTGGCAGGAGGTGCGCGCCTACTCTCCAACTCCCCTGGGACTATCTTGTGCACCCGGAAATCCGTTTTGGCCGCGTGGTGATGTGTTTCGTGGAAGTAGCAGGCGTGAGTACAAGCCTCACCCCTTCCTCTTGCACAGCCTCCCACTCTCACGCATGCCACTCCGTCGCCCGTGATTTCCCGGAGTTGTGCGTCCCTTGGCGAGGTACCCCTGGGTCTAGTGCACCTGGGATTTTATTTTGGAGGCGTTGTCATGCGTTTCGTAAAAGTGGCAGGCGTGAGTACAAGGCTCACCGCCTTCTTTAGCACATGTGCCTCATAGTGCACAGCCTCTCACTCGGAGGCGTGCCACCACGACTCCCGTGACTTGCAGGAGGTGCGCGCCTATCCCCCAACTCCCCTGGGACTATCTAGTGCACGCGGGAATCCATTTTAACCGCGTGGTGATGTGTTTCGTGGAAGTGGCGGGCGTGAGTACCAGACTGACCGCCTTCTTTAGCACATGTGCCTCAAGTTGCACAGCCTCTCACTGGCAGGCGTGCCACTACGGCTCCCGTGATTTGGCAGGAGGTGCGCGCCTACTCTCCAACTCCCCTGGGACTATCTAGTGCACCCGGGAATCCGTTTTGGCCGCGTGGTGATGTGTTTCGTGGAAGTAGTAGGCGTGAGTACAAGGCTCACCCCTTCCTCTTGCACAGCCTCCCACTCTCACGCATGCCACTCCGTCGCCCGTGATTTCCCGGAGTTGCGCGTCTATTGCCGAGGTTCCCCTGGGTCTATTGCACCTGGGATTTCATTTTGGAGGCGTTGTCATGCGTTTCGTGGAAGTGGCAGGCGTGAGTAGAAGGCTCACCGCCTTCTTTAGGACATGTGCCTGACAGTGCACAGCCTCTCACTGGCAGCTCACTGGCAAGCGTGCCACTACGGCTCCCGTGATTTGGCAGGAGGTGCGCGCCTACTCTTCAACTCCCTTGGGACTATCTAGTGCACCCGGGAATCCGTTTTGGCCGCGTGGTGATGTGTTTCGTGGAAGTAGCAGGCGTGAGTACAAGACTCACCCCTTCCTCTTGCACAGCCTCCCACTCTCACGCATGCCACTCCGTCGCCCGTGATTTCCCAGAGTTGCGCGTCTATTGCCGAGGCTTCCTTGGGTCTAGTGCACCTGGGATTTCATTTTGGAGGCGTTGTCATGCGTTTCGTGGAAGTGGCAGGCGTGAGTACAAGGCTCACCGCCCTCCTTAGGACAGGTGCCTCACAGTGCACAGCCTCTCACTGGCAGGCGTGCCACTACGGCTCCCGTGATTTGGCAGGAGGTGCGCGCCCACACTCCAACTCCCCTGGGACTATCTACTGCACCCGGGAATCCGTTTTGGCCGCGTGGTCATGTGTTTCGTGGAAGTAGCAGGCGTGAGTACAAGACTCACCCCTTCCTCTTGCACAGCCTCCAACTCTTACGCATGCCACTCCGTCCCCCGTGATTTCCCGGAGTTGCGCGTCTATTGCGGAGGTTCCCCTGGGTCTAGTGCACCTGGGATTTCATTTTGGAGGCGTTGTCATGCGTTTCGTGGAAGTGGCAGGCGTGAGTACAAGGCTCACCGCCTTCTTTAGCACATGTGCCTCATAGTGCACAGACTCTCACTCGGAGGCGTGCCACCACGCCTCCCGTTACTTGCAGGAGGTGCGCGCCTATCCCCAAACTCCCCTGGGACTGTCGAGAGCACGCGGGAATCCATTTTAGCCGCGTGGCGATGTGTTTCGTGGAAGTGGCAGGCGTCAGTACAAGACTCACCGCCTTCTTTAGCACATGTGCCTCACAGTGCACAGCCTCTCACTGGCAGGCGTGCCACTACGGCTCCCGTGATCTGGCAGGAGGTGCGCGCCTACTCTCCAACTCCCCTGGGACTATCTAGTGCACTCGGGAATCCGTTTTGGCCGCGTGGTGATGTGTTTTGTGGAAGTAGCAGGCGTGAGTACAAGGCTCACCCCTTCCTCTTGCACAGAATCCCACTCTCACGCATGCCACTCCGTCGCCCGTGATTTCCCAGAGTTGCCGTCTATTGCCGAGGCTCCCCTGGGTATAGTGCACCTGGGATTTCATTTTGGAGGCGTTGTCATGCGTTTCGTTGAAGTGGCAGGCGTGAGTACAAGGCTCACCGCCCTCTTTAGGACAGGTGCCTCACAGTGCACAGCCTCTCACTGGCAGGCGTGCCACTACGGCTCCCGTGATTTGGCAGGAGGTGCGCGCCCACTCTCCAACTCCCCTGGGACTATCTACTGCACTCGGGAATCCGTTTTGACCGCGTGGTCATGTGTTTCGTGGAAGTAGCAGGCGTGAGTACAAGACTCACCCCTTCCTCTTGCACAGCCTCCATCTCTGACGCATGCCACTCCGTCGCCCGTAATTTCCCGGAGCTGCGCGTCTATTGCCGAGGTTCGCCTGGGTCTATTGCACCTGGGATTTTATTTTGGAGGCGTTGTCATGCGTTTCGTGGAAGTGGCAGGCGTGAGTACAAGGCTCACCGCCTTCTTTAGGACATTTGACTGACAGTTCACAGCCTCTCACTGGCAGCTCACTGGCAGGCGTGCCACTACGGCTCCCGTGATTTGGCAGGAGGTGCGCGCCCACTCTCCAACTCCCCTGGGACTATCTTGTGCACCCGGAAATCCGTTTTGGCCGCGTGGTGATGTGTTTCGTGGAAGTAGCAGGCGTGAGTACAAGCCTCACCCCTTCCTCTTGCACAGCCTCC